>NW_015506015.1:452705-457055 GCF_001515645.1 Sinocyclocheilus grahami
CGCTGCTCCGGAAAAACAAACTGCATCCACTGTTTACATAAAGTTGGGTTCTTTAGGAAGCTGAACAAAGTTATCTTTCCCTTACAACCAAAAACACACTTCTTTGGAGACATTCTTCCCGAGCGAGTCCCATGCAGCGCTGTGCGTTGATGGGTGCGATCTTGCTCTTGCTCTGGTCAATGCGTGTGCGGGCGCGTTCTTCCTGGAGAAATGCCCATATAAGGAGTTCCACCCTCATCTACGTCATGAAGAGCCAAACCCGGAAGTAAGATTTTTAGCACAGAAATACTCTGTCATACGTCCAAATTGTTTTTTGAAAATTTGTCCATGCTTAGCATGAGAATCCGACTCTTTAACAGTGTAAAAAACTCTGAATGCATGAAACAGCTTTGTACCCCCACCCTTTAAAGATGTTTTATTTATTTATTTATTTTGACAGAAATAGAGAGCTCTTTCTCACTCAGTATTATAAGCATTTTTTAGCTACTTGTGCTAGTTTTCGCAGTGGTACAAATACTATCGTCTTACATTGGACTGCCTACAGAGCTATAGTTCGGCAAAAGCTCATATGATGCATTTGTGGATTAATACCTAAATGACAATCTTTGTATCCACACATTGTTTCTGTAATTTCACATATAGTCTGCCTATATTCTGGTATAGAATGCATCATGATCCAACTGATTCACATTTTGCATTTTTCTGTCACTCATAAATGTTGCTCACTGCTATGTCACATTACATCACTCCATTATTAGTAATATTGGTTTAGAAGAGCAAGTTGAATAAGAAAATCAATAGACTTAAGTGAAATATATAAATAAACATTTGTAACGTTTATTATTATTTATTAGCTCTAAAAAGGGGAATATTTATGACGAATTATAACTGGTTATGATTCATAATAAATATTTAGATTATATATTCGAATTAACTGTAGCAGAATCAATATTACAATTATTTGATCTGTCCGTCCACCGAGCAGACAATATAATCATTTATCAATTCAAGGAATATTTATTTTCTGACCACGGAACGATAAACTGTCCTTCTTTGTACAGTGCTAGCAGTAATTCTTAGCAAAATGTAGCGAGGGTTCAAACATTCATTGACTTGGAACTGTGAACAGTAAACAGAGACAATTCGTTGTGAATATAAGGGATTTAATAAATGAAAACTATATCTATCATATAACTAACTAAAACATATATATACACGGAATGAAACAAAGTAAGGAAAAGATAGAGAATAGAAAATAATGGCAGTATTTCACATCACTTAACCACAACCTTTGAAAATCATCAGAGAATCCAAAAATCACCTTAAAAGGGACTGAAATTTAAACACGCATCTGAATAATTTTAAGCGGTTACTTGCATTGGTTTTCGATTGCTGAAAAAGAGTCCTGATGCGGTAGATAACGGAGCTCTTTTGATGAGTTTGTGAGGAGTCAGCTGGAAGTTTTTATTTCTGGTTCTTCTGAAGAAGAAGTCCACAGCGACTAACGTTACTTGAAAGTAAAAACTGCCGGAAAATAAAACTCAAAAGGAAGGTCTTGAGAGTCTTGAAAGGTGTTGTCTCAAACGAAGAAGAAGTTTTCTGAGCGAAGTTTATTCTGGGCTAATCGCTTTTGAGAATTCCTATTCTGTGTGTACTGGCCAATGAGAGGCATGGATTTTGAGCGGGAGAAACTTTCTTTGTCTCTTGTTTATGGCTCATTTGCATGCTTTATGGCCGGTCTGGAATATCCGTAGTTTTAACCCAAAATATCGTACGAGTCATATGATGCGTTTCACAATCACATACTGTACGTCATTGTCCGAGGAATGAAGAACAGGTAACATTGATACCAAGAAATAACCATTTGGAATAGATTAAACCAAAGATACATACATACACCTGAATATCAGTGTTTTATGGCTTTAACTAATACAAATAACGAGTGGTAATTCGGCTAATCTAATAGGGGAACGTACACACAACACATGCATATACCAGATACAATTATAACTGATTAATTATAGTCTAAAATAAAGAAATGTCTTTATGTGTGTGTGTGTGTTAGTTTGGCCATTTACAGCTCTTTGTGGAATGTGTTTGAAATCAGATTGGGGGATGCTCGTGGGGGCTGGTTCTACTCTTCTTGACGGCGAAGAACCATCTGGCAATTTAAACCCCTATACGAACGTAAAGTTTCTGACCAGAACTGTAATTTGTATGCAAATGTCAAAAGGCTAAACGGGGTCTTTTAAGCCATAAACAGTCCAACGCTTCATGCATGATCCTACGCAGACGCTACACATTTGTAAACTGTTCTAGGACCGAGAGAGAAAGTCAAGTGTCTTGAATAGCTTTGTATCATGACTAAATGTGCCACGTCAGGCACTTGCAGTGTCGACAGTTTAGTTGATTATAACTGAAGCGATCTAGCTTTGTTTTGAGCTTCTGTTGTTCTGAAAAATTTACTTCAGCATACTTCAGAGCATCAGCACCCTGTCGACGGAGAGGAGGTAATGGTGCGAGAGGCTTTTAAGATGTACTGCAAGAAAAGTTAGACAATAGACCATGTCAAAATATAGAAATGTTGCTGAGAGAATTATACATGGATACAACCTCAAAGACAACACAGAATGCACTGTATGCTCACATTATGAAGACTGAATGTCTAATTTAGCACTACAGCAGACGTCATTCAGACTATCTAGGTCAGATTATCAAGGTATGGGTTTAAGAAACAAGGATCGTTTTAGGAGGTATAAAACAGACAAAAGAGATTTTTACTCTAATCTCTGTTGTTTGATTTAAGAGATCTTGTGAGTGAACGCCCTGTCCGAAACTGATGTAATACCTTGAAACATCAACTCTATCAATCCTTTAATATGAGAGTGCAGACTTTTTTATTTATCATAAGATCTCAGTGGTTTTCACTGCACTGCAAGTCTTTTTCCACAGCGGACACATTGTAATTATGATCATAATTATGTCGTATTCAAAAATGACATGTTTTTCCTTGTTGAATGTCTCAGAGATTTTGTGATTTCTGTCTTGCTGTTTATGACAGGAACAATAACTATGATCTGAATAGGCTGGTTTGTTTTTAAAAAATCAATGTCATGTATTTTCCACACAGTTGGGTGTAAACTAAACAGCTATGAGTTGAATTTCACTTAATGTAACATCAACTTGTCACTGTACAATTAGTTATATAAGCATGAAAGCATTTCTGATGAAAAGTGAAAACATAATATTACACCACAGGAGGAAAATAGTCAGAGAAAGTGCATATGGTTTAAAATAAAATAACTGTGCAAACTGTAATTGCAGTTCCCTTTCAGTCGGTCACTCTCGACGTCACGTCGGAGGACCGACGAATTGGGATCTCGCTTAGAGGGACCAATCTACTTCGAGTGTAAACTAAACGAGCCAATGCACATTGGCATGCGATTATTGCATCCAGCTGCTGCTGATCACAGCGTGAGTATAAGTAGGCAGCAGATGCAGCGCATATTCAGCTTTTCGCTTCGGAGCCGAGCGATCACATCATTCTGCTCCTGACTACTCTACTGAGAGAAGAAGACTGAACGAGTTCAGCGTGCTCTTGGAGAGCTCTTCGTGTTGGCAGACAGCGCTTCAGCGGTGGTGGTTTCCCGTGTCGAGTGGGTTGCACACATCAGGCTGCACTACCCCCTGTTTGTGTTGCAGATGATCATCTCCCCTGTGCGCCCCAGCACACTAAAAGAGCTTTTCCCTAAAAGAGCAATTTCGGGTGCGTCTTTTTAAAGACGACGTTGCGTGGCAAACTTGACGTTACGTCTTTGTAAAGACGATGTGGGTCTTGCTATAGACAACGTATCACCCGGGCGTTTTTGGATGCGGTCGTTACCTGGCGCTGGGTGATGGTCACGATCGCTGCCTCTCATGCCAGGGCATGAAGCACGCTGAGGTGGCTTTCGTGGATGACTCATGCTCCCATTGCGGGGGTATGACCATCTCGGAGTTGCGGACCGGACTCGGTTACCTGCAAAGGGGCGGAGTACCCGTGCCACTGCCTAGATCTGGGGTTCCCGGGGTGGCAGCCGGGGGCGTCCTTTTTCTGGTGGTGGGCGGACTGGTCTTACGGTCACGGTGAGGAATTCACCTCCGGGGATGCCCAAGCCCGCCGGCACTTCGAAACCAGCGGAGCTCTCAAAAAGAGCAGGCTGGACCCTCCCGGGGGGTAACACTTGTTTCTTCTGAGGCTCCCCCCGACGATCAGATGTCGGTTGCAGCATCGGAGGGTGAGCCAGAGCTTTCTGGAGAGGAAGATTCGGCTGCACTGCTCTCCTCCGGGACCGTAGCAATGCCTGGATC
>NW_015506015.1:457085-457778 GCF_001515645.1 Sinocyclocheilus grahami
TTTTACTGCCGGAAACTGATTTGCTGGATCCTCCTCCCTCACCACCCTCGATGGTGGGGCAGCTAGGGGGTTACAAGGGTCCCCCCGGTGGAGCGGTCGGTTGTGATGCAGTTGTGTCCTAATACCGCCTCCAACCGGCAGGGAGAACCGTGCCTCCCCTCCTGGGTCTGTAGGTACTCGACTGCCAGCGATGCCTATACAACCTGTGGAGAATAAGCCGGGCCGGGTCCCTGCGTTTTTCCTCGCTGCCCCACTGCGGGTACTACTGGCGAAGGATGCGATAGAGCCGGTCCCTCCAGGCGATATGAAGACGGGGTTTTACAGCTCCTACTTCATTGTACCCAAGAAAGGCGGTGGGTTACGACCAATCGTGGACCTGCGTGTCTTGAACCGGGCCCTTCACCGGTTACCGTTCAAGATGTTGACGCAGGAACGCATCTTCGGGTGC
This sequence comes from Sinocyclocheilus grahami, assembly GCF_001515645.1. Classification (NCBI taxonomy): domain Eukaryota; kingdom Metazoa; phylum Chordata; class Actinopteri; order Cypriniformes; family Cyprinidae; genus Sinocyclocheilus; species Sinocyclocheilus grahami. The sequence continues at coordinate 457,534 of NW_015506015.1, forward strand.
ATCAGTCCCCGAGATTGGTTTGCAGCGGTCGACCTGAAGTACGCGTACTTCATGTGTCGACCCTTCCGCACCACAGACCATTGCATATCAGTACGAGGTCCTGCCCTCCGGGCTGTCCCTGTTGCCCCGTGTCTTCACGTAAGTTACGGAGATACCCCTTGTTCCCTTGAGAGAACAGAGCATTCGCATTCTCAACTACCTCCCTCACCGAAGCAGTCTCGGGATCAGTTGTGCGAACACAGGGA
>NW_015506015.1:458741-459600 GCF_001515645.1 Sinocyclocheilus grahami
TAGAGCCGGTCCCTCCAGGCGATATGAAGACGGGGTTTTACAGCTCCTACTTCATTGTACCCAAGAAAGGCGGTGGGTTACGACCAATCGTGGACCTGCGTGTCTTGAACCGGGCCCTTCACCGGTTACCGTTCAAGATGTTGACGCAGGAACGCCTCTTCGGGCGGGTGCATCAGTCCCCGAGATTGGTTTGCAGCGGTCGACCTGAAGTACGCGTACTTCATGTGTCGACCCTTCCGCACCACAGACCATTGCATATCAGTACGAGGTCCTGCCCTCCGGGCTGTCCCTGTTGCCCCGTGTCTTCACGTAAGTTACGGAGATACCCCTTGTTCCCTTGAGAGAACAGAGCATTCGCATTCTCAACTACCTCCCTCACCGAAGCAGTCTCGGGATCAGTTGTGCGAACACAGGGATTTAGTGCTCTCACACCTTAGCCTGTTGGGCCTTCGGGTCAACTGGGAAAAGAGCAAACTCTCCCCGATGCAGAGGATCTCTTTTCCCAGTATGGAGGGGACTAAGAGCAGGATGGCGGTCCCACTGAAACAGTTCAGAGGCTCCTGGGGCATATGGCAGCTACGGCGGCAGTCACGCCGCTGGGGCTGCTCCATATGAGACCGCTGCAGCAGGCTGCAGTGGCCGAGTCCCGAGGTGGGAGTGGCAACGCGGCACCTTCCGAGTCCAAGTTACACCGGCCTGCCGCCAAACCTTCACCCCGTGGTCAGACCTTCCATTCCTCCGGGCAGGAGTGCCCCTGGAGCAGATCTCCAGGCATTCTGTGGTTTGCACGGATGCCTCAACCACCGGCTGGGGAGCCACGTACAACGGGCTTGCAGTGTCAGGGGTTTGGACGGGGCCC
>NW_015506015.1:464298-478468 GCF_001515645.1 Sinocyclocheilus grahami
AGGGAACGTCTCGGTTACGTATGTAACCCTCGTTCCCTGAAGGAGGGAACGGAGACGTCACGTCCCGTCGCCACAGCTCCTGTGCCACCGCTGAGCGGCCGGGTCACCGGCTCGGCTCCTCAGCGAAAACCTGAATATGCGCTGCATCTGCTGCCTACTTATACTCACGCTGTGATCAGCAGCAGCTGGATGCAATAATCGCATGCCAATGTGCATTGGCTCGTTTAGTTTACACTCGAAGTAGATTGGTCCCTCTAAGCGAGATCCCAATTCGTCGGTCCTCCGACGTGACGTCTCCGTTCCCTCCTTCAGGGAACGAGGGTTACATACGTAACCGAGACGTTTTAATTGTACAAGTCTATGAGGCTGATGATACATGGGGCAACCTTTTGAGCAATGTTGCTTGGGCACTTCCCTATTGAGAATGCATAACAAATTTCTATCTGGATACTTTAGACTCGTCGTGTGCCCTGTGTCTCACCTGGTTGATGGTTGACGGCAACATTAACCAAAGTTACCCAGCAACATTGCTCAAAAAGTTGCCCCATGCATCATCACCCTAAGAATGCTACCCAAATAGTTCACCCAAAAATGAAATCTGTCATCATTTACTCACCCTTATGTTGTTTCAGACCTGTATGAATTTCTTTGTTCTGCTGAACACATAAAAGTATATTTTAAAGAATGTGTGTAACCAAACAGTTGATTGGTAGCTATTATTTTTTTATTTTTATTTTATTTGTGTTGATTTTTGTTGTCATTTATGTACATTAGGGTTTTATGTCATATGTTATGTTATTTTATTTATATTTATCGCATTAATTTTTATACTTTATTTATTTATTAACTCTAAATTTCTGACAAAGAATGTGTTCTAAAACGCCTGTAACTGTTATCAAACACTTGAAGGGACCAAAAATTTAAAATTATGTGAACATTTTGCCACGCTTATGTCATTAAAAATAATAATAATAATAATGATAAAATAAAAAAAAGATAAAATCTTCAGTTTTGCGTGTATCCTCAATTACCCACTCCGGTTCCCTGCACTAAATCCTCTACAAATTTTAAATAAATTTAAAGGTATATGTGTGTGCATCTGAACTGGTGCACATTTATGGGATACATTCTCTGAAGGGTGTCTGAGTCAGAGTCTTATTTTGAAAGGGTTGTGTTTCCCTTGTCATGCTGGTTTTACCCCTTATTTTCTCTATTCCCCACCAGCTGCATTGCCCCTCAGTCATAATCTTATGGAAATGGTGTTGGATTACACACAAAATAAGCATTTCCTACATGGATTTGCATGCTTGGATTAGTACAGTCATGTACTTGACGCATATGTTTTCCGCACACATTAAAACCATGTGGAGATTCTTTGTAAACCATCACTGTCTGTCTGTCACTCTGAAGTTATGCTCTTAATTATCCTTAAGTGTGTATCGGTTGTTTTCTCTGATGCATTCTCAAACAGCCGATTTCCCCACATGTCCCTGCCATGGAAAGAGCTCAAAGCTTTTATAGCGAACAGGAAACGGATCAGCATCAGAGGCAAACATACCCAGTCTAAGATTTTGTGGGATTGAACTCGTGATTGATCTTATGGTCCCTGTGACCTCTCTGGATTTTTGTGCATACCCATCTGAGTTGAGTTTCACCAAAGCATTATTGTACAAAGACCACATGTATGGCCTACAAACACATGGGAATCATTCAAGGTGTTTTCAAGGTCTCAGGGTCATTGTAGTAAATTTGAGCCAAGATTACTGCTATAAAATAGAAATGTGGTACTGTTACTTTCTTTTCTATACTTTTCAGAGGAAGTCGGCATAAACATATTTTGTCACACTTAAAATAAATATTAATATTTAAATGTCATTAGCATTATAAAAACATACATCTGCTAGACCTTTACACAGAATCAAATGAAATTTCAACTTTTCAGTTATGATTAGAGTTGAGGGAAATCCATCAAAGCACTGAGTCTTTCTTTAAGGATTCTCAATCGATCCACTAAAAAAATCAGAAATTTAACCCTGGATGTGTAATGTATCTTTGCAATGCACAGTGGAGGGACAGAAATCCAAACGATTAACCAAAGGGTCATGGTTTTAGTGTGAAATGAGGGTGAGTAAATGATGACAGAATTTTTATTTTTTGGGTAACTGTCCCTTTCAAACCTGCAAACACATTTTTTTTGTGAAATGGTGAAAGTGTTGTTTGATTTTTTATTATACGTTTTTGTTATATAATGCAAATATTATATTAACACATAAATAAATATATATATATATATATATATATATATATATATAGTCGAAAAATGGAAAAGGTACCACCCAGACATTTTCTGTTACATTTACATTTTAATACACAACACAATGCAATGCATAATTCAAAATATGAGGAAAACAGCTGTCAATACACACAATTCAATATGGAAAATTTCTTTACCAATACTTTGAGTCCTATCTTTCTTAGAGTGAACCATGTGCAAATCAAATATATAAAGACCCCAGATGACTAGGCAGATGGCTTGCAGGAAAGATAGGAAAGGAGATTTTATCTTCATCCCTGTATGTTCAGCAATAAAACGGAGGGAGCCTCACAAATGGTCTCATAAAGTTAGTAATGCTATTATCTGCCACACAAGTGGCAATGAATATGGCACAAGGCAATGCACAATGTACATCTCTTATAAAGTGATAGCGTTTTCCTAACCTGAGAAACACAAACTGAATAAAGCTTTTCCAATAAGCAAAGAATGAGAAGAAGATTCATCTTGTTGTGCTTTCTTCATACAGGACCCATCAAATGCAGCCTTTAAAGGGAAGATGACGGAGTTCATGCAGAAATTCGACAAGAACAAAGACGGGAGAATTGAGATGTCTGAGGTAGATGAACACATCACTTAACACGTCACCGACTCTGCTGTTGACAAGTTATCAGATAGACCCCAATTATCCCTTCATCCCAGAAGAGGAAATCTCTAAACCCACTCATCACTTTAATCAAACCTGTAACTTACTGATAGAAAAAGTCATGGTCTCAAATAGAATAAAACAAGGTTTTCAATTCTGTTTGCTGTATGTGTGTTTAATCCACTTATGTACACTTTCCATCAGCTGGCTCAGATCTTGCCCACAGAAGAGAACTTTCTCCTCTGCTTCAGACAGTTTGTGGGATCCAGCACTGAATTCATGGCTGTAAGTGATGATGCTACTTTTTCATTTTATAAATCCGTGGTCATTTATATACTGATAACACAAAACTCTTCTTGGGCGCCATACAAATATCTTCCCTACACACATTCATTACAATCTAATATGCATAGCCAAATACAACATTTCGGAGAGTTTGATCATCAGAAATTGACTGCCTCAGTGATGTATTATGTCAAGTTGAAGAGAGAGGGGAGCTAAAGAGAAAGGGAAGCTTTTTAATCATCCAGTGTGGTAGGCAAGCATTTTAAAGGGCTAGAATGAGTAAGTACAAACTTCTATTTTCAGACTCATGTATTATAGATGTGCTGCTGTAATTCTCTGTAGACCTGTAGAGGGAGGCATCTATCTTTGATAAGGGCCTGTGATGGAAACAAGGCCAGCTGCTAGATTAAAACATTCATTAAATGGCATTTCTTGCTCCTTGTTCTCACAATGCACAGCTGCTTTGAATAGAAAATACAGAGGGTATAATGAAAAAGCCAGTGTAATTAACGTAAGAATAATTTGCCGATTATTTCTTCACCTCCGCTCTCCTATTCTTCTCATTTGTCCAATCTGAGATATATTGCATGTAAAGCTGTACTCTGTGCTGATAGTACAGTTACAATATCGTTGTACGTCTATCTGTATCTGTAGGCCTGGCGAAAATATGACACAGACCGCAGCGGCTTCATTGAGGCTAATGAACTTAAGGTAAGATTTCTATTACTTTCCCTGCTGTGGTATTCTTCATAACAATCTTGAAAAGAGTTTTGAAAGCTGCTAATGTGATGAGGCAGATGGAAACTATGCAAATCTCTCTGGATTTGGCTGGCATTCCAAAGAGAGTATACAAATCACTACCTTTGTAAACAAAGCAAATGAAGCAATGCTCACTGAAGAGACGATGACCTCAAAGAGAGTAAAGCAGATGTCACTAACAAATAATGTTCTTCTTAGGCTAAAATGCTTAAGGGGTACACAAACCAGAAAGGTAGAGGGATTGTAAGATAATGATAGAAGTTAGATTTTTTAATGGATATATATATATATATATGTGTGTGTGTGTGTGTGACCCTGGTCCCGTCACAAGTAGCACGGGTATATTTGTAGCAATAGCTAAAAATACATTGTATGGGTAAAAATTATAGATTTTTTTTTATGCCAAAATTAATTTGGATATTAACTAAAGATCATGTTCCATGAAGGTATTTTGTAAATTTCCTACTGTATATATATTAAAATTAAATTTTTGATTAGTAATATGCATTGCTAAGAACTTCATTTAGATAACTTTAAAGGAGATTTTCTCAATATTTAGATTTTTTTTTTGCACCCTCAGATCCCAGATTTTCAAATACTCTGCCAAATATTGTCCTATCCTAACAAACCATACATAAATTGAAAGATTATTTATTCAGCTTTCAGATGTACAAATCTCAATTTTGGAAAATTGACACTTATGACTGGTTTTGTGGTCCAAGGTCACATATATATATATACAAATGTAATAATGTAATATATATATATATATATATATATATATATATATATATATATATATATATATATATATATATATAATACTGTATATATATATTTAAGTTTGTTTCATCAAATGTTTCGGGGCCACTTCAAAAAGTATTCATACAAATATACAGAGCAAAAAAGCACGCACACACAAAAAAAGAGTGAGCACTCTTGGCCTGTGTAAGAAGATCATATATTCTATGAGATTTATCAGGTTTACAGAATGCCCTGGGGTTATATGTTTCTAATCCTCCATCTCTGAGCAGTGATACCGCCTTTTGACTGAAATAAGCTCCATTCTCCAGAGCTAGACCGAGCACATCTACCCTCAGTTGAAGCTGTGCTATTCTCTTCATGCTAATTTAGATTAAACTTAAAATGCAGTCTGAAACTTTTCAATCCAATTCATGGTAATGAGGGCTCGACGATATCTTATCCAGATCTCTGTAGAACAACTCTGTGTCATTCTCCCTACAAATGGAGTTTTGCTAAGACATGTTTAAAGAACTGGTAGTTGCTACATTTCAGATATTTGCATCCCATGGAAATAGTACATGCCATACCCTTATGCCGCTGCTATTTACTCTCTCAAAAGCTGGCAGTGACCAGTGGCTTTTGTAACGCTCCAAAAAAGCATGGAGCATGCTAAATTCCAGTTCTGCCAAAGTCATACGATAGCTTTGTGTGTTATTATTTCATTATTTTGCTGTAAATAGGCCCAGAAGCTCTCAAATCCCATTCACACTTGAGTGCATATCCAGATCAGCCAGGAGACTTCCGACATTTGTCACTGGTGTAAAACCTGGTGCAACATATCTTGAAGTGGCAGGTCTGAATATGCTTAAGTGTGAAAGCCACAAAGCTGCTATATGGCTCTTGAGGCAATGGAATATAGCGCACAAGTCAAATTGGCTATTTTTATGAAATTGTAATACATGAATATGTATTTATATTTATCTATTTTTGTATTGGAGATTAATGGTCACTGTATGCATTCACAGTAGAGGTACATCAATACAAGAATATACCTGTATGAGCATATTGTCAGGGTTCTGTCACTTCGGTCTAGTGTAATTCATAGTTTTGTGACAGAGCCCTGACACTCGCGTCATGTCATTGTTTTCATGTGAGCGTGCGGCTTCGAGTGTGCTCGAGCCGTGCGCTCTCGTCTGCGTGTACTGTTTCATGTTGGAGCGTGGTGTTCAGATCCCGGCACTCATGTCTTGAGTTTCGGTTTCGTGTCGGGGTCCGGACACTCGCGCTCCATGTTCTGTCTGTTGTGGGAGCGTGCGGTCTCGAGTTCGCTCGGCCGTGCGCTCTTCTGTCCACGTGTGTTGTGTTTTGTGAAGCACGCGGTTTGTGTTCAGCCGCGTGCTTTTCTTGTTGTCTTGTGTGAACACGTGGCTTATGAGTTTTCTCATTAGCTGCGTGTTCGTGTCTCTTGTTCTAGCACATGGCTTGTGATTTGTTTTGCTGGCCATGTGCTTGTGTTTTGTTTTGTGTGAGCACATGGCTTTTTGTCTTTGATTCGGTGTGCCATGTGCTCATGTCAATTGTCTTGACCCCTCCCATCTTGTTACCTGATTATTAGTTAATTTGCCCCACATGTGCTCCCTCATTCCCCTCCTCATTTGCTCTCCATTTATTCTCCTTGTGTTTGCAGTCGTGCGTCAGTTCGTCATCGTCAATCCCTGGATGTGTCCAGATCCTGCCTTGCCTTGCCTTGCCAGCCTGTTTTTCCCCCACGGGGTAGTTTGTGTTTCTGTTTGTTTATTTTTATTACCAATTAAAAAAACCTTTTTCTGCAATACTGAGTCCTCGCTCCATCCTCTACCCTAAAGCGTGACACATATAAGTCAGTACCAATAAAATTTCTATATACCTCAGCAAACATTAATATGTTATTGAAAACACTCTTAAATAAGTAAATACAATCATTCTATATACCACAGAAACAGTCAGTTTTTGCTGTGAAATATAAAATAATTGTATACAACTGTATGATATTGAACACACTCTTAAATAAATAAAAATGAGCAAAGTAAATCAATAGAATGTACTCTTAAATAAACTAATATTGCTTAATTAAAATAAACAGTAGTAAAATAAGGAAGAAATAAACAAATTACAAGTGATAGAAAAAATAAAAACAATAGAACAAAGATATAAATTATTTAACATCATAATTAAGAAATTAAGCTTGATTCTTGAGTTTAAAAAGGCTCAATTTTCTGTGAAGCTACTTTGAAACAAAATATACTGAGAAAGCTACAATGTCGGACTGCACTTCAACAATGAAACTTCTCATTTGTATGTGACCTATCCTTTTAATTGTATTGTATCAGGTAAAACGAAATTAATATAAAACTAAATTAAGGTTTTGCTTTGCACACATTTTAAATTGAAACATCTTAATGGAAATATGGCATTAGAGAGTTTACTGTTGAACACGTTGTTGCCACCAGTACAAGCCAAAATAATAATAAAACAACAGCAAAAAGAACAAACACTGTTTCAGGTAGGCAAAATCATAAAGCATAAAATCTTGTTAGTTATTCAGCTAATGTATGTGAGACCATACAGATCAAAAGAAAGAAAAAGGATGACTCAACTTCCCTATGGAGGACCCAGAAGACACTTTTAAGTGTTTGACATTGCGGTTCCTGTTAACATTCTGGAGAATATGCACATTGACACTACTCTCATTTGCATTCCTCTCAACTAGTTGTATTATTGTGACAGAATAAAAACAATCCACTTTGTCCACCACTTTTACTCCCCTGTAACCAAGAGTCACCTGTAACATTTTCCTAATGTGTCTCTCTTTTGACCCCTTTATTCAGTCTCTCCTCAGTCTCTCTCTGTTGCTCTTCCACTCAGAAATCTTTTGCTAACCTTCAGGGGCAATAACACAGGGGCACTTAAGAGACCAAAGTCTTTATCTATTTAGACAAAATGCTTCTGAGCTATATTCTAGAAGCATCCACTGGGGCTTGAATCCTTCAACTCTGAACAGCTCCTGTCCTTCTGATATGTACACACACCAACACACTCTTGCAAGCAAACGTCACACTGGCGACTTTTACTCTGCACCATTATGTCACACTGGTGCTGTATGCATAGGAATGATAGTTGAAAAGGCAATATACGAATTTCAAGACTGCATTTGTTTTACTGGAGAATAAAAAGGGTCTTTAAAAAAATGGACCAGCATTTGCGACTGTTATAAGACATAGTTTGGTTACTGCACATTTTAAAGACAAATCAAAATCATTAGGAGAATGACCAGGTCATTTCATTCACTAGCCTCTGGTCACCCTGCGTTTTCTAAAAGTGCCCTGGAGCAGTGTAATTCGAGTTTTCCTGCTGTGGGCGATTCAGAGAGCAGCGAAGATCAGCGTGAATGTGCAGCCATTAGTATGTCAGAGCACTGAGCCAATTAAGATCCAGTCAGTTGCTACAGCTCATCAAAAAACTGTATGCTCAGCATTAGATTTGGCACAATCTTTTCTTTTATAAAACGTCTGTTTTTCAATATGCCGAGATTTTGATCAGTTTTAGATCCATACGTTGTTTTCCACTGCTATACAGTACATATGCATTCAAAAAAACATTTATTCTTTGGCTTAAATTTAGGATTTATTTATTTGAATTGCAATTTCCATTTGAATTAGAAAGTGTAACATAAACGAATTAATCTAATGTGATGCATATTTGTTAGTCATGCATAAATTAAAAAGTAAGGTACTCAAAAAAACATGGCATACTTTATTATATTTTAATAATCATATCAAAATGGATTTATTTAAAATTGTTTAGAATCAGCATGAATCTGTTTCTTGTAAAAAAAACAAAAAAAAAACAATTACATTTGTAGTGCTGTCAAACGATTAATCGCGATTAATTGCATCCAAAATAAAGGTTTTTGTTTTTTTGTAAATATTTTCAAAATAAATGCTGTATTTGTGTGTATTTATATATACATAATAAATATACACATTACACACACATATATTATGTAAACAAACACTTTTATTTTGGATGCGATTAATCGCGATTAATCGTTTGACAACACTATTATTAAGTTAAAAGTATGAACGATATGGCTAGCTGTGTAGCAAGCAATATTTAACTAGTTAAAATGTGTAAGATAAACTGAAATAAATTGGATTTATTGGATTAATAAATATATAAACCTTATATTTATATATTAACCTTACATAGGTTATTGTGTATAAACACTTTTAGTACTATTACAGAAATCTTACCTTCTTCTTATCCGTTTCATTTATAACTGACAAATACGCATCACATTAGGTTTATTCATTTGTTTAACAAACTTGCAAACAAGTGTTTTTAATAAACTTGCATAAACATATACAAGTTGTGATACATTTCACATTAGTTTTTGTTATTTAGTTTTATTCTTTATCCTTTTTATTTGAACAATTGTGAATGAGGTGAATGCTGTCTGTGATTGTTTTTCAGTGAATGAAAACACGTGAAAGGATCAAATACTTACTATACTCCACAATTCACTACACAGATTTTTTTCTACTAGTTTGTGCATTAATTTTTGTCAAACAAAAAAATAAATAAACAGTTAAAAATGCCTAGGATTTATATTTTAGGGGTTGTCCATTTAATGTTTGTGATTAATCATAAAGAAAAATATATATATTTTTAAAGTTTAAATATACATTTTTTTTTTTGAAAAAAAAAAAGTTAATCATGCCTCTTTACCAGTGTGTTATATCTGTAATAAGGCATTTTTCTACCACTGGTGCAAAAGAGCGGTTTAATTATAATGTCAATTTGTAGGCCAACCTTGAAGAGTAATTTACCATGTTCTCCCTCTGGGGAATATGCTTTTTAAAATAGTGGTTTTCAATTTATGAGTACATAAGGTCTGTGGTTAACATTACTTAAAGACACTTTCACGTTTTGTTCTTCAACCTAAATTACATACAGTCATACTTCAAAGTGAATTTTGTGCTCTAAATGAGTAAATACCTGTGAACAAAGACAGCAAATGTAGGCTATGCTCATTTTATATTTTAGAGACAGAGTTCGTTTCCAACATATTTCCCATTTCAGAAGATAGATTACAATCTTTAGGACTGCAAACAAGAAAAACCATCCAAGCAGGACTTTCTCTTTCGCTCCGTATTTCTATATCTGTCTCTGATTTTATACACTTAAATGGTGTGTCCTCTCAGGATCTTCATGGCAGTTTGACTGACAGCTGGACAGAAAAGCTATTTGCTTGAATAAAGGACAAACACACAAAGAATGTTAGGAGGTCTGTTATTTCTGACACTGAGCTGTGTCCGAGACACAAGGATAGCAAGGTACCAATAAAAGAGTGATTGAGGTTGAGTGAGTGGGGAGAAAGCGTAAGAGGGATTGAGTGAAATTAAAATATCCTACCTATCCTCTTCAGTGGTTTTATAAGGTTTCCAGTCTCCCGGTGCTGTGCCCTTGTCAAATGAGCTCAATCAATATCGCTCCATCACAACAACGTAACAAACCACTGTCTGCTTTATGATGGACCATCACTTGCACGTTTTAAAAGGTCACTCAGACCACACAAGTCACAAATGGACAGGTTCAAAAGGACTCGTTGATATTAAAAATGAGAATCAATATAACTGTCATAAGACTTTTTCAGTGTGGTATCTTCATGCACAGCTATGCCACACTGATAATGCATTATGCACTGATGGAAAGTGGTTTTAGGAAGAGTCCCTTAAGAATAAAATTTCTAGTAGCCTATCTGTGAAAAATCTTTTAACTCTGCATGAGGTGATCCAACGCTTGATATTTAACCTCAGGTCATTCCAAAATGAGATGATCTCCTTGCAGTCCCCTTCTTAAAATATAAATCCAGCTATATATATATTTTTTTCATTTATACTTATGTAAGATATTTTATGACATAAATACAGTGGGAGAGCTCAACGCGCTGCAAATAGAGAAAACACCTGCAAATTAGGAAAACGACTTCATCAATTTGACAACACATGCGCTGCAAATGCTCACAACACAACCAAACAAAGAAACGCACTGCAAATGCAATTCTTTATTTGGCTGTGTTGTGAACATTTGCAGCGTTTCTTTATTTGTTCACATTGTGAGCCTTTACAGCACCTGCTGTCAAACTGATGAAGATGTTTTCTTGATTTGCTGGTGCTTTTTCTATTTGCATGTGTTTTCTGAAGTTGCAGCGCGTTGAGCTCTCTCAGCCACCGTACATAAAACCAATATTATGTTAAATGAAACAAATGGCAGTGTAAGATAATTTTATAAAAATATTATCTTGAAAATGATCACTGTATATTAAGTACAATACCATTCAAAAGTTTGGGGTCAGTAAGATGTTTTAATGCTATTGATAGAAGTCTCTTATGCTCATCAATTTTATTTGATTAATAATAGGGTGATCAGATTTGTAAAAATGTCAGCAAACTTTCGCGAGAAAGAACAGGTCCATAATGTCGCGATGTTTTAAGCAAAGCTAGCACAGAAGTCAAAACAAGCAGTTTTCTATCGGTCAGTGCAGTGAATTCGTGTGACCAACTGAAACGTGAGCAAAATCTGAAAGGAGGACATTTTTTTCCCCTTACGTGAAACTTCCGATTACAGATTCCTATTGAAATAACTGGATGTCCCTGTGAAATTTCGTCGTGCAACTGTAAACTGTGACTGCGCCTTTAAGGGGAGCATTCACTCAGAATATAGTGTCATTTATTTGCACACTCCCACAGCATTAGTTTTAGTGCCCAGTAATAGAAATAAGCCCACGAAATGTGTGATAAGCGCAATTTGCATGGTGCAGTTCCCAAACTCGCAGGCCGGTTCTCAGTGCTAGGTTGTGGAGGATGTAGCAGATTGCCACAATCTATCACACTATGCTGGGCCCTTTCTTTTAATGCCATTAGATTAAAAAAAATCCACAAAGACCTGTTTGTATGCATCATTCTAATGCCACAGCTCAAATGTCCTAAGCCTGCTTTGCCTTTGCTGTGTTAAACCAACAGGAGTTCAAAGTCCCTTGCTCTCATGAATTCAAAGACCTGTAGAGGACAGGAGTGAGTTCAAACATGTCTCTACAAAGCAAAATTCCTCCTAGCTCTGGTTTTACTGAGAATGTGTCCAAAAGTAACAGGAAGTAGGAAGACAACAACAGCCATTGAGGAGATGGAGAGATGAAAGTATTTATCACTTTAAATGGCACAGATGTGTGGGAAAGTGCAAGAGAGAGGCTTTAAACGTTTTGTAATCAAACTAGAAAGGTTTGGAAAGGATTTGTATCTGACTTAGCACATTATATGAATATAACGTCACACAAGTGCCTGTAGAAGTGTCCAAATACACTAATTTCCCCAACTTTACTTTCTTTTTTCATATATATTTTATATTCACTACATATTATATGAGGGATCAAATCAGTGATTTTGGACGCATTATATGCATGCATGAGTAAAATTTCTCATGAAAGATATTTCAGCAGTTTTCGGTCTTCTCTTTCCAGGCTTATATCTAGTCACAGCTGTTGTATGAGAACGACTTGTAGCATCATGCTAAGACTTACATCACCACTGGATATGACTGCTCCTTCTAAAGCAGAGATTAGATTTCATGATTTGAAACATGATCTCTATAAAACAGATTTGAATACCAAATCAGATTGGTTTGCAGTGTGATCAAATGCTTAGTATCTTCTGCTGGAAATATATTCCTGGACGTTTCTTAGAGCTTAATTCTGAAAAAACTAAGGTTGTTTTGAGTTCTTTAGAACCACCATTGGTCCGTGGCAATTCAGTAGGTGTACTCTGGGGCTCTGACAAGTTTAGCTCCAACTTACCTCAACACACCTGTTACAAAGTTTCTAGTATGTCTAGTAAGAGCTTGATTAGCTGGTTCAGGTGTGTTTAATTGGGGTTAGAGCTAAACTCTGCAGGACACCGGCCCTCCAGGACCGAGCTTGGGCACCCCTGACTTGGACACTTTCTGTTCATTTCTTTAGTTCAGTCCATCGAGGTCAGATGCATGTAAAAACATGAACACACAGCATTGTAATAGATATGGACAGTTTTTCATGTTTAATAATGTAAAGCTGCTTGCTTTAAAACAATCTATTGAATAAAGTGCTGTATAAATAAACATTACATGATTTCACTGGAGTGTTGAATTGCAGAGCTTGTGCAAAACATATACACATCGCTATGATCAGATGCTTTTTTAACTGCTGTTTTCTCACCACTGTCATTTTAGTTGCGTGTTAATTTTGTTATTGAGAGGAAAGCGTGCAGCACATATTTATGTATTCATCTAAAAGCCGCTCCCAACTGCATGGGTGGTGTTGGGATGTTCGCTAACAGAATACTGCTGCTTAGATATTTCAAACTTATTTTTATCCCAAACAAAGAATGAAAAAGCATTTTGATGTGAGTATATGGCGACCGTCTATCAGACAGTGTGTGAGTGCCGAATTGAATTGAACAAATTCTCTTTCGCATCCTCTTGCGCTTGAATTGTAAAAATCAATTGAGTGTTTAAATTGGCAAGAATTAAAAACATATGCAAATGATAAACTATAGTGACGATGCAACACTGGTATAAGTGACAATTCCATCAATTGTCCCGAGCGTCTTTCATGTTGACCCAGGGCCAGGGCAGTCCTTACTTTCAAGACAGTTTAGCAACTGCAGTTCTTTTACTTTCATATCTGCCAGCTTTGCATAATATTTGCATCCCTATGTTTTGAGAGTAAATCCTTTCTTAGGGCTGGATGCTGTACACATTAAGATGCTGTGAGACACACGGACATACATAAGGAGACACGTATGCAGTCTTTTCTGTTCCTGTTACAAAACGTCTCTTTGTTTTTCTCTTCCAGGCAGCAGCAGATAACAACGATGAATCCACTGCCTGTGCTCTTCTCTCAGGTGTAACTTTGAGCGCTTCCTAAAAGAAAGGAAATGTCAACAGAGGGACATAAAACCCAGACCAAAGCGGCACAGAACGGTGTATATATTTACAGGAGTTTCTGAGAAAGTCAGAGGGAGAAAGTAGTAAATGACAGTGCGGTTGTAAATATCCCAGTACCAGCTGAGGAGAAAGTCACTGTGTCTCAGTAGAATCTCTGCTAATGTTACTGTTTTCTGGAGGTGCGACGTGACAAAACATGTAGATTCTGACTCGGAAATCATCAGAACTGTCACTCCTCAGAGAAACTGTCAGTTGACAGGAAGTAGGTTATGGACTCTGTTCCAAAACTCAGTAAGCTGTCTACATATAGCAGCTGACTTCTAAGGCAACATTTTACTGAGATAAAACTTAGTTTGATTTGGAACATTGTTCATGTGAAGCCATTCCATAAACACAAAAAAATAATAAAAAATAAATAAAAAACATTTCTTCATTCTCAGAAAAAA
>NW_015506015.1:478766-479988 GCF_001515645.1 Sinocyclocheilus grahami
TATATATATATATATATATATATATATATATATATATATATATATATATATATATATATATATATATAATTTTTTTTTATAATTACAGTCTCGTTGGAGAACTCCGGTCTGACGCATGCGGGTTCTCCCATTATTTCTTTATCACTTCTCACGTGTGTTTTGTTGTGAAACGTAGTTTGCGGACCAGACAGAGCTGTCAGCGATTCTTCCTATTGCGAAGTCATGCAGTGTGAAAACCCCTGTCGCCAATCCATCGTGCAATATGAACACAGCAGCAACTGAATGCTACCCCAGATAGTCATGCAGTGTGAAAACAACGGCGATCCGACGAGTTTGAAAATCGTCCAGTGTGAACTCGGCATAAGACCTTGATTAGCTGGTTCAGGTGTGTTTAAGTAGGGTTAGAGCTAAACTTTGCAAGACACCGGCCCTCCAGGACCGAGTCTGGTGAGCCCTGATGTACACATTAGGTCAGGTCCCTGTTCCCCTGTTCCTGGCGATCGACTGTCCTGCAAAGTTTAGCTCCAACTCTAATCAAAGACACCTGCCTTTAATTATCCTGAAGAATTTTAGGTGAATTTTACCCCCCAGAACGCAATTGGGCTATTTTGGGGCTAGTTTTGAGAAGTAATTGTGCCGGTTTTGTTATGAAAACCTGGCAATCCTGGTTCTGAGACGTGTGCTCAGGACTGCGCATGTGCACTGGCGGGTCTAGCCTGAAAAACAGACTTTTTAATGCTATTTGAGCAAAAGAAACAACATTTATGAGACTGTTGTTGTCAGATTCCATTGGTGATTTTGGTAACGCTTTACTTGAAGGGGTGTGCATAAGACTGACATGACACCTTCATAATCATGACATGACACATGTCATGAATATGAAGAAGGTTTTATGCATGTTTATGACAACTGTCATTAAGTGTCATTCGATCAGTTATGTCATTTTTAATGCAAAAATGACATTATTTAACCTAACCCTACCCTTTCCCTTACCCCTACCCATAGCCCATAACATGTCATGATTATGTAGGTGTCATGTCATGATTATGAAGGTGTCATGTCAGTCTAATGCACACCCCTTCAAGTAAAGTGTAACCGGAGTGATTTGGAGCTGGTTAGAGCTAAACTGTGCAGGGCTGCGTTTCTCGATAACGATTGATCTTAGAGCTTGTGAGTGTTTTCTACGAGTCATTTTACGATAGTGCGTTATTGTTTCACGTGC
>NW_015506015.1:482220-483288 GCF_001515645.1 Sinocyclocheilus grahami
TCACTTTAGCTCTGTGTGATAGTAATAGGATTCCATGACCCCAGTATGCAGGTCAGTGGGCTCGCTGCTCTCCTCTTTTCCTTGTACCTGTCACTCTGACTGCTGGTGTGTGTCTGAGATCAGTATTGGGTAAAGAGCTTTTTTCCCAGAATACCATGCCGCAATGTAAGATTTAGAAAAGGATCCATGACTACACAGTGGATAACCACTATATTATAAGTATATACTACTCCTATAAGTTGCAACAATAATGTATAAATTATTAGTGCCATTTAGTGTCATATAATATAGACCAGTGCCAGCCAATCAGATTACAGGTTGTCAGATCATGAAAATGCATTGCGGTTTTGTGTGCAATATGCATCACCATTGAATGGATTGTGATGGTATGTGCCGTCTGAGGATCAGACTATTCTGTCATTGACATACAGTGTGTGCAGCATATTGGGGGCAGGAAATGATTAAGGTTACTGTTATCTTGTCTTCAATAATTGCCACTGACCTCATGAAGACAAATAAAGAAGCAAATAAATCAAACGTACATATGAAGCATGGTACTGCTATAGTAAATGGACCAGTCATTCCAGACCCATCATCTACAAACAGCTTAATTTGCTGCCTTTGCCGGTCATCCATTTACAGGGCAAGGTCAATCTAGATTACTTCCCTTAAGTGTTCAGGCCACTTTGTCTTCTGTGTGAGAGAGAAAGTAGGCTATTATGATCCGGTTCCAACAAAACTGATAACAATCTGAAATTAAAACTGCCGCCTTCTCAGAACTGGTCTTTTCTCCTCAGTCCACTCCCAGAGATTACTCTTGTTTGTACTCAATTGAAATTGGCCGCTAGCACCTCCAAACAATTATACTGTCAGAGAGATGTATGCACTGACTTTGCCTGGTATAGAAAAATAATTGAGAAATTGCAGTATAATTCTGATGTCTGATTTCATCCTCTCTGCCTGGCACATTTTACGCTTTTTAAATTTCAAAGATTTATTTATTTATCTACAGATTAATTCAAGTTTTTCAATTCAAGTTTATTTGTATAGTGCTTTTCACGATACAAA
>NW_015506015.1:484134-484944 GCF_001515645.1 Sinocyclocheilus grahami
TTGACCTGGTAAGGACTCTAGCCGCTGCATTTTGGACTACATGTATCATTTTGGACTACCTGTATCTTAAGATGCAGGGATGCAGGACAACCACCTAGCAGTGCATTACAATAGTCCAGTCTAGAGGTCATGAATGCATGAACTAGCTTTTCTGCATCAGAAACAGGTAACATGTTTCGTAGCTTGGCTATGTTTCTAAGATGGAAGAATGCCATGAATGTTTTTGTAACATGGGAAATATGATTTTCAAAAGACAAGTTGATGTCTAATATAACACCCAGAGTTTTGACTGTAGAGGAAGTAACAGTACATCCGTCTAGTTGCAAATTGTAATCCACGAGATTCTGTGTTCTGCTTTTTGGTCCAATAAGTAATTTCTCTGTCTTATCCGAATTTAATAGGAGCAAATTATTGGTCATCCAATCTCTTACATTTTTAACACTCTGTTAGCTTAGATAATTTAGAAGTTTCATCTGGTCTTGTTGAGATATATAGTTGAGTATCATCAGCATAACAGTGGAAACTAATCCTGTATTTTCTAATAATATTACCACAGGACAACATGTATATTGAAAATAGCAGAGGACCTAGGACAGATCCTTGTGGCACTCTATATTTTACTGGTGATAATTGATATGACTCCCCATTTAAATAAACAAAGTGGTAGCGATCAGACAGGTAGGATATAAACCATCTTAAAGCCTGCCCTTGAATACCTGTATAGTTTTGTAATCGATCTATGAATATGCCATGATCTATAATGTTGAACGCAGCAATAAGATCAAGTAAAACTAGCAATGAGATGCAGCC
>NW_015506016.1:0-1562 GCF_001515645.1 Sinocyclocheilus grahami
GAGAAATTGAACATTAATGCTGGTGGCACGCTGAGAGCCAAAAGGTCACTGAGAAAGAAGAACGAAGACAGAATCTGAAATTAGTTGTTTTGGTATAAATGAGGAAACGTGCTGGGATCAGTTGAGCCACTTTTATTTTGATAAAGTGTTACCCAGTATTCATACCAGTTTAAACTTTTGTAATTTGTACTGATGTTTTAATAACCTGCTCCATGTAAAGTAAAATAGCTTTTTATTTGTTAAAACTGCTAATCATTTCTTTATGTGTAAAAGTTTTGTTTTTTCTTCATGTTTCAAGGTTTTATATATATATATATATATATATAAAATAACCTTTAAAGGTTTTTTTTACTATCAACCTCTGAACAACTAAATAAATATGCATGGGTCAAGCGGAACAGATAAGTGGGGTAAGTTGAGCCAGTAGAGTCATATGAAATTCTGCTGAATAGGTGGATATGAAAACAACATGCTGCTCAAAAGTATGGGTTCAAAAAGTTTGTTTTTAGTTTTTTTAGTTTTGTTTGTTTTTGGAAGCAGTCTCTTATGTTCACTACATTTATTTGATCAAAAATACAGTAATATCAGTAATATATTATAAGTTATTCCAGCTTAAGATTTTCACTGTTTAACTGTTAATTTGAACTGTTTGTAATATATTTAAAAAAATAAATGATTCCTCTGACGGCAAAGTTGAATTTTCAGCATCATAACTACAGTCTTCAGTGTCACACGATCCTTCAGAAATCATTCTAAAATGCTGATTTGCTGCTCAAGAAACATTTCTTATTATTATCAATGTTGAAAACAATTTCTGGATGCTTTCTTTCTTTTAAGGATAAATAAAATGTTCAAAAGAACTGCATTTATTTGAAATAGAAAACTTTTGTAACATCATCAATGTCATTGCTGTCACTTTTAAATTGAATGCATCCTTGCTGAATAAAAGTATTCATTCTTTAAAAAAAAAAATAAAACTTAATGACCACAAACATTTAAAGGGGTCATATGATACTTTTTTAAAGATCATAATTTGGTGTAACAGAATATGTTGACATGCTTTAATGTTCAAAAAACACATTATTTTTCAAATACTGTACATTATTGTAGGTCCTCTATGCCCCGCCTCTCTCATACATTAATATATAAGTTATCTTATTTTTGGACCGGAAGGCCCACCATAGTACACAAGCCATGGTTTAGACAGCTGACTCCACTGTGATGTGACCCTCTCTCTCTCTTCGCCTCTCTCAAACGCTTAGTTTTCTACAAAGTCCCTCCTTCCGACGCAGTCTGCTCTGATTGGCCAGCTGACCCAGTGCATTGTGATTGGCCGAGCACCGCAAGCACTCGTCAGAAATGTAACGCCCCTTACCATAATCGCGAAGCTTCATCTTTCAAAATAACTGTAAAGACAGTAAATAATGTCATTAGTTTTACCATCAGTTCAAGCCCGAAAGGGGAACAAAGTCGAGTGACAGACACAGTGATGAAGCTGGTATGTGTTTGCAGTACACTATGGCGGGCCTTCCGGTCCAAAAATAAGACTAATAACTTGTCAC
>NW_015506016.1:1608-35808 GCF_001515645.1 Sinocyclocheilus grahami
AGTTTGTCCTTTTGTTGTATCTGGTTGAAGTCTTTGTGCTGGTTTGTGAATTGGGGGAAGAATGTTTCCCTAATTTGTGTATAATTAGGGCATGTTGTTAAAAAGTGCAGTTCTGTTTCCACTTCATGTTGTGTGCAGTGTGGACACAATCTGTCTTCTTTTGGTAGCCACGTCTGTCTGTGTGTCTGTGTCTCTATAGTGAGGTTATGGTCACTGAGTCTGCACATGGTCAGAACTTTTCTTAGTTTAGGGTCTGCCACTGTGCCACTGTGTTCTGCCAATTTATATTCTCTGTTTAGAGACAGATAGCATTGTAATTTACCTTGTTGAGCTGTTGCTTCTGTCCAATGTTTCAGATATTTCTCTTTCTGTGTTTTAATGATTTGATTTAGTCTAGCTGGGGTTCTGGATTGTAAAGTCAGTTCTGAGACCAGCTGGCTGAGGGGGCTTTTCTTTGGGTTCAGTTCTTGGTAGTTTAAGGCTTTATGGTGGAGCGTCTCAGTATGACTGCTTTTTAGGTGCGCATGGAATTTAATGGCTTTTTATTTATTTTAATTATTAGTGGGTACAGCCCTAATTCTGCCCTGCAGGCATTGTGTGGAGTTTTTCGTTGTACACGAAGAATATTTTTACAGAATTCTGCCTGCAGAGTCTCTATTGGGTGTTTGTCCCATTTGGTGAAGTCTTGGTTTGTGAGTGGACCCCAGACCTCACATCCATAGAGTGCGATTGGTTCTATAACTGATTGGATTATTTTTAGCCAGATTCCAATTGGGATGTCAAGTTTGATATTTTTTTTGATTGCGTAAAAAGCTCTTCATGCCAAAAATAGAACTTTTTTATTTTAAAAACAAACAAGCAAGCCCTGTCCAGATTTAAAAAGTAACGCAAAAGTAACGTAACGCATTACTTTCCATAAAAAGTAACTAAGTATCGTAATTAGCTACTTTTTTTATGGAGTAACGCAATATTGTAATGCGTTACTTTTAAAAGTAACTTTCCCCAACACTGCTTATGAATACTTTAACTAGTTCATGTTAATTATTTCGTTAAAAATCAACACAACTATTTGTTTCCTTTTTTGTGTGTGTGACTGTTTTAGAAAGTGCTCTTATATCGTTGAGAACATTATCATTGGCTCCTGTAAATGTGTGAAACTGGAATAAGAAAGTCGAACAAATTAAATGCAGTTGAAAGCAAATGCAAAGCCAGGGAACGCTATCAGCACTTTGGCGAACAAACATTATTCCAGTAATGCTAATAGAACCTTTGTTCAGAGTTATCTGGTCTTCAATGGCGTTCGTTCTTACAAATCACAAATAACTGTCCGTTACGATAACGATTGTCATCACTGATAATAAACACAACACACAATTAGTTTCAAAGCTTTTCTATGGGAGTTAATCTGGAATATTATTTGACTACAGCAGCTGCCTTTTATGGGAATAAAATGTTGTGAGATACCTGTATGGGTAAAATATACACTTTCTAGTTGCTATCTATCTATTCTCCTTCCCTGCTCTTTTGATTTCAGGTTTACTATAGATCTAAGATTTCATTCTTTTCTTTTTTTTTCACTATCATATGTGAATTTGCTCGTGAAGTCAGTAAATAAGATATAATACATGGTATGTTGCAGCTGTTTATCTGATATAAAACCTACATGCTTTTTCAGACGTGGAAAAAATATGGATAACCCTTGAATATTTCAAACAGAGCTCAAATCCAGCTTCTCCTGAACTCCGGTGTGCTCAAGTCGTGGACTGCATCACAAGAATTTATAACCTCTTATTCTCTCTCTCTCTCTCTCTCTCTCTCTCTCTCTGACCTCCTCCTCTGTGTCTGGCAGGGGAGCCATTGCCTTTTTAGGCTGTGTTTTAATTACGGTGTAAACAGGCCGTGAGGCAGAGGATGAGAAGAGCTTCTCCAGAAGAGGTGTTTCTGTGTGTGCAGGAGCTGTGATGGGAACTATTACACACATGAGAACTTAAACGAGTGCGTTTGTACTGCTGAGAACATTATTGATCAAAGCTTCAGCTCTTTAACTGAGCATAACAGCAGCAAAATAGCTGTGGAGTCATTGAAATATAACAATGATTGTATCTCAAGGCATAAAAAGAACACATATTCTGGTGTACTCTCTCTAAGCTTATGCAAAGTCAATGCAAATCTCCTGGTAGCTGTGTGGACACATCTGGAGAATGAGAAGGGCTGCTGGAAAAAGAAAAGTGTCTGTCAAATGCTGGTTGCCATCTAGTGGGCGAACTGTCACAGGTCGCTCAAATGAATGCATATATGACAATTACACAGGAGTTAGATAAATGTGTGGAATATAATAAAGCACGTACTGCATCAGTTAAGCTCATGTGTGTTTGGATTCACATTATTCACCAGCATTGCAACTGCATTGAGATTATTTCCAAAGGATCTACATTTGTACTTATTCCATGTTTACCGACACTGATACACTGTATTTATTATTATTTTTCATTTGACCACTGAAAAGAGCCGTGAGGTTCAAACAGAGAGCAGCGTTGCTCATGCTATGAACTAATAAATGAATAAACAATGCAATGCAAGGACCAAAGAAGTTTGGTCCTTGCATTGCCCCACACAAGACTGCAAATGACTTTGTTGAAAACCCCGTATTTGATTTAAAAATAAATACATAAATACACTTTTTCTGAGGTCTTTTTCTCTGATCGCCTCCAGCACTGTGCAAACTTGTGATAGACAAACACACTCAGGTGACTCGTTAAGAGAATCAGTGTTATAGGCAGTTTAATGATATTAACAGTAGAGCTAACCGAGATCCAGTGTAACACGAGTTGATAGGAACACATGTGTTACTGATGGGCCTGTGGGATACACAAGACACAAAAGTTGGCAAACAGGTCTAGACTAATGGGTAAAAAAAATTCATAAATACAGATGCTGTCACCCATGAGAACTCCCAAGTCTGCAAGTCGAAATGAATCTAATTAGACAACCAATTAATTTCTTCTGCTCTTTATGTGCAGAAGGTGAACGGATGACTTGAACATCAGTATTAGTAGCATCGACACGTTTCAATAAACGTGGCCTACAGTACAAGGACACATGCATCTTCAATCAACAGCGTTGCATGTCAAGCAGTAGTGGCTGAAGGAACATCAAACTACACCAAACCCCGTCACATCTGAACCTGCACACACACACCATCGGTATTCTAGCCTGAATATCACATCAGCTAACTTCTACGTTTCCTAGTGTTGTTATTCGTGGCACATATAAACGCTAAAACTGTAGTGAAGGCTGAATCTTGCAAAAATCTGTTAAGAACATGTCCAGGTCACAATTCAGCACAAAAACTAAAAAATGCTCAAAGAAAATGAATTCATTTATATAATTTTATAGTCATTTTTAAATATCATTTTATTTTTACCTTTATTTATCCAGGCAAGTCACTTAAGAGCAAAATTCTTATTTACAACAATTTATTTGCTTCGTTTGATTATCATTGTGAGATTATTTTCATGAAAAGTAAGCATTTATCCCATATTCTCATTATAAAAATACATGAAAATCATGAAAATGATGTAAAAAAAATAATAATTACATTTTGGGTGGTGAAATGTGACTTTGACGTGGTCCGGGCAAGTTTTCTTAAGATTCTCCATAATCAGCACACAACCTGCTCACAAACTCTGGGAAGGATTTGGCTATAAACTCTGGCATCAGCAAGTTGCCCATCATTCATAATCATGTGCGCTGCATTATAATTTACTTTGTTGAGCTGTTGCTTCTGTCCAATGTTTCAGATATTTCTCTTTCTGTGTTTTAATGATTTGATTTAGTCTAGCTGGGGTTCTGGATTGTAAAGTCAGTTCTGAGACCAGCTGGCTGAGGGGGCTTTTCTCTGGGTTCAGTTCTTGGTAGTTTAAGGCTTTATGGTGGAGGGTCTCAGTATGACTGCTTTTTAGGTGCACATGGAATTTAATGGCTTTTTTATTTATTTGAATTATTAGTGGGTACAGCCCTAATTCTGCCCTGCAGGCATTGTGTGGAGTTTTTCGTTGTACACGAAGAATATTTTTACAGAATTCTGCCTGCAGAGTCTCTATTGGGTGTTTGTCCCATTTGGTTAGGGTACAGCCGTAATTCTGCCCTGCAGGCATTGTGTGGAGTTTTTCGTTGTACACAAAGAATATTTTTAAAGAATTCTGCCTGCAGAGTCTCTATTGGGTGTTTGTCCCATTTGGTGAAGTCTTGGTTTGTGAGTGGACCCCAGACCTCACATCCATAGAGTGCGATTGGTTCTATAACTGATTGGATTATTTTTAGCCAGATTCCAATTGGGATGTCAAGTTTGATATTTTTCTTGATTGCGTAAAAAGCTCTTCGTGCCTTGTCTCTCAGGTCGTTCACAGCCTTGTTAAAGTTTCCTGTGTTACTGATGTTTATTCCGAGGTATGTGTAATTTTTTGTGTGTTCTAATGGCATGTTGTTTAATTTGAAACTGTAATTTTGGTTTTCGTAACTGGCCCTTTTTTGGAATATCATAATTTTAGTCTTTTTAAGGTTAACAGACAAGGCCCATGTCTGACAGAAGGTGTGCAGGAGGTCCAGGTGCTGCTGTAGGCCCTCTTTTGTGGGTGACAGCAGCACTAGATCATCCGCAAACAGAAGACATTTACCTTCAGTGTCTAGTAGGGTAAGACCGGGTGCTGTGGACTGTTCTAGGGCTATTGCTAGTTCATTGATGTAGATATTGAATAGTGTAGGGCTTAAGCTACAGCCCTGTCTCACGCCACGACTCTGGGGGAGGAAATCTATGTGTTTGTTGCCAATTTTAACTGCAAATTTGTTATTAGTGTACATGGATTTGATGATGACGTATGATTTTCCTCTGATGCCGCATTGGATTAATTGAAGTAAAAGCCCCTCATGTCAGATGGAGTCAAAAGCTTTTCTGAAGTCAATAAAGCATGAAAAGATTTTTCTTTTATTTTGTTTGGTTTCTTTGTCAATTAAGGTATGTAGAGTGTATATATGGTCTGATGTGCGGTATTTTGGTTGAAAGCCAATTTGACATTTACTCAGGACATTTCTGTCAGTAAGGTAATGAAGGAGTCTGCTGTTTAGGATGTTACAGAAGAGTTTACCTAAATTGCTGTTCACACATATTCTGCGATAGTTGTTAGGGTCGAATTTGTCTCCGCTTTTATGAATTGGGGTGATGAGGCCTTGGTTCCAGGTGCTGGGAAATACACCTGCACTAAGGATGATATTAAACAGTTTAAGAATTTTTGGTCTGTGCATTTAATCATTTCGTTCAGAATGCCATCAATACCACATGCTTTTTGGGATTTAAGTGTTTGTATATTATCCCACAGTTCAGCTAGTGTAACAGGATAATCTAGGGTGTTCTGGTACTCTTTAATGGTTGCCTCTAGAACACATAGTCTATTGTATAGTGAGTTTTGTTCATGGTTTTTGTTTATATTGCTGAAGAGGTTAGAGAAGTGGTTTATCCACACATCTCCGTTCTGGATGGGTAACTCAATTATATAATACATAAACAAAACAACAATAGATATGTAAAATAATTAAGTAAATCAGTACGTGTAATTTTTTTTCCCCCACAAACAAGAAACAAGAAAAATTTTAAAGACATTGTTAAAAAGAAAGAAAAAAATAATAATAATAAAAAAAATAAAATAAAATTGTACAACAGTACATGTCTCTCTCTCTCGCTCTCTCTCACACACACACGATGCGCAAAACTCCGCATTTGAACAGTCAATAGCAAATACTTAAACTAATAACAAAACAGTAGCTGATTCAGAAGCGCCAGATTGTCATAGCAAAGTCAGAATGACCTCCTCTCCTAGGTTCACGAAACGGTCGTCCATAAAATGCATTGCTGTTCTGTTGTAAGTAATCTTAAAGATTCCTAAATGCATCTACTTCTGGAAGGCCAAATAAAGTGCTTTTACTTTCACCTAGAAACACACAGGATCTCTCTGACATGGCTGCATCAACACTAACTGCGGTTACTGAAACCACGCCTTCTTTCTTTGCGTGAACATTTGGGCGGCATTATGCTAATATTTCCACATAGTGAGGTAAATATGTGGGGGTGTGTTAGAACGAGCCGTTTTAGGGGGGCGTGGCAGAGTCTAAACTTTGATAAAGAATATCTCTTTGGTTTTGAGACTTTAGTCTTTGCAACTTCAGGGATCTTATCTATGCATAATCAGCATGTAACACTCCAAAGAGAAAGGAAGACTTGAAATCGCATCATCTGACCCATTTAAAAAGAATCAATATTTTTCTACCTATTTATCAGTTTGAAGATCTTTTCGAATGAAACCTAAGATGACAGACACAACCTGAATCAATTATAATTTTTCTATTTATCTGCCTTCACCAACTTAGAACATTAAAAAAAAACTCTTGTAATGGTCAAAAGCAATTGAGAAAACATCTACTAAAGTTGGCAAAACAAAGAAATTGGAAGATTTGTGTTAATTCTACATCCTTTTGTCAACTTAAATCTATTTTGTTATCCACTGTCACATGCTTTATTTGGTGTATGGCTGTCTAGACACACAGTGGGGCTCATCTTGCTCTGTGACTCACTTTATTCTTATTATGGGCTACTGTAGGCTACTACTGTACTAGGCACTTGACACACGCACAAAAATCTCCTTTGTGTTTATATGCAAGGGCGCCTGCCCCATTTGGTAAATTCAATCACTTGGAAAGTGGAAAATGTCAGAAAGGCACAAATAATGCATCATGCTGGCTGTGCTCCCACTGAAGAATGCTGAGCCAGGACGGAATACTAACGTGAACACGCTCGGTGTTTTGTTTTGGCAACGTTGAAGCCTCCACTGGGTATCCAGCCATGACTGCTGTGATGAAGATCTTTTTCTCCTTCCCTGGTCTCCTTTCCTTCCAGTCCACCTGTTTTTCTTAGAATTTGTCCCTTTTCTTTTTATTTTTCACTCACTGTCTTTGTCTCTTTAGCTTTGTTTTTCCCCCTCACAAATACTCCCTGTTTCTCTGTCCCTCTGATACTGAGATATTTACAATGACGGAACTGTTTAGTCAATGCAAAGAAAGCACATGAATTTTACATGGCTCTTGTTCGATTCCAACAACTTGTCCCAGAAGGCTGTGCAATTTCATTTTAAAAGTGGTTGAATGCAAAAGCCTTTGGGCAACAGCTTATGCAGGACCATTTGGGATCTCTTCTGCAGTTGTGACAAGTCATTAAAGACGTGGGGGAAACGGTTTACTTTAAGCTCTGGGTGAAAAACATGTGCTTCAATCAAAAAAAAAAAAGTGTGGGGTATACTGCAAGGGTTTTTTGACAGGTAATGGGAATGTGATCCATCTCATGGTCTTTAATGTGTCTGAGCCACATTTATCCCGTATTCTGACCTCAGTGATTAAATAATATGTTGTGATGCTCAGGAGTAGACTTCCAGTATCATGCATAGACTTAATGAACAGGACACACAGGGATTATGTTCAAATCTGCCAGTGTATTGATACACACCTTCCTCAAAGCTTCAAAGATTTATGGTGAGACAGAAGTGTAAATTTTTCACTAAAATATTAAGACTATATTACATACTGTATTAAATTGCTTAAATCACTGAAAAAAATAAAAGAAAAATCTGTCATCATTTACTTATCTTTGTGTTACCCAAACCTGCATGACAGATCTTTCATCTGCATGTATTCACATAAGACTTGTCATGCCAGGTCTGATGTTAATGATTCCAAACGCTGTTGGGTCTTGTAATCGATCGTGACACACCAGGTTTGAATATGCAGATATGCAAATGAGACAACATAGCAACTGAAATTTCGGTCTTTGAAACAAGTAAAGCTATAATGGCTACAGAAGAATTATGTAGAATATATGTGCAAGTTGTATGGACCTCTGTAACCTTATAATTTCTGAGGCTCGACAATGTCTGCCCCATTCACTTTTGTTTTAAAGAAAAGAGTAGTTTGAACATTCTGTTAAGCATCTCCTTTTGTGTTCCACAGAAGATAAAAAGTCATACAGGTTTTAAAACAACAACAAAGTGATTAGATTATGACCGAATTTCATTCGAATTTCAAGGCTCATTAGAAAAACATGCTTCTATCTACATTTTTGCAAAACTGAAATGACAGTAAAACACCAACAACTTTTATTACTTTTCGCACAAATTATGATCATAGGGGCAGTTTAATGAAAATATGATAAAATGCAGGAAAACAAACAAATGATGTAACCTGTAATATTTTTTCTTTGTTTCACCTCAGTAACTATTATTTTTAATGAAAAGTAAACAGCTCTGCATTTCAGACCGAGCCCGATGGGGCCCGACTTATTTACACCCCTAGGGCTAGGCATCAGGCCCTGTTTTAGGCTTCTTCTTTTTATATTTTAGACACCCATCAGTTAAGGTGATGGAAAAGATGCGCTGCTGCTGGTGGAAACAACATGAGACCATTTTACCGTGACTGTCAAGAGTGGCTCGCACTGATTTTAGTGTTCCTACCAGCAGCAGCAGCAGCAAGTGTGCCTTCAGCACAGCTGGAAGAGTTATAGAAGAAAGGACTGGATTAAAACTAGGGCTCTAGTTTAACTAGTAGGTCTCTTCATTAACTAGCCGAGTACACTCTTAAAAATAAAGGTGCTTTACGATGCCATAGAAGAACCTTTTTGTCTAAATGGTTCCATAAAGAACCTTTAACATCTGAAGAACCTTTCTGTTTCACAAAAGGTTCTTTGGGGCGAAAGAAGGTTCTTCAGATTATAAAAAGGTAAGAAAGAGATGGTTCTTTAAAGAACCTTTGACTGAATGGTTCTTTGTGGAACCAAAAATGGTTCTTCTATGGCATCGCTCGAAGAACCTTTTGAAGCACCTTTATTTTTAAGAGTGTACTAATAGTAATTATTAAATGCTATAAACCATAACAAGCCTTTAATAAATAGGCTAGATAGCCTATTCTGCCTTCAAGTGCAAGCATAAAGCTTGCTGCAAAGCACCGGCAAAAGTAATGACCATGAATGTGTAGGGAAAAAAGAGTAAAGAGATATTTTTATTATTTATTAACCCTCTGATATTGTCCATTTGGGGGTCGCACTTGTGTTGTTCGACACCTGAAATGTAACTTCTTTTTTTTTCAGTAAAATCAATGTAATATATTTTTGTTCAGTAATATATATATATATTTTTTTTTTATTTTGTATTTTGAGAGAATTTCATGATACTACTTCATAGTTATTCAATAATAATGATCCATTTTTTCCCATTGAAATTAATACATTTTTTCTAATATTTTTATATAATTTTTCTATTATGGCAGTATTTCATGTTAAAATAGAGACAATGGGCCTCATTTATCAATCTAAAGTAGAAACGAGCACAGATCTGTGCGCACAAATTAATTTACGACAGAGTTCATGAAGTCTGTCGTCTCTGGCTTGCTTAGTTGGGGACACTTCATTTCCAGCGATATCGTTGACTTGATTGCAAATGATTGCAAAGATATTATTTAAACTGAACTGAGCTGGATGTTGACATCACTGAGTTCAATGATGAACTGTCTTTAGCTGAAAAATGAGTGTTTACTATTGACATTTTGCATTATTGACACACTATTTTCCTAATTAATGCTGTTCAGTTGCTTTGACACAATCTGTATAGTTAAAAGCGCTATATAAATAAAGGTGACTTGACTTGACTTGACGTGTGATTCATGAAACATTCGTATGCCACCAATCTCATCGTACCAATGATCGCTTGTTGATAAATGTAGTGGCAGAAAACAATCGTCATTTGAATATCACGCCCCTAAAAACACCCAGGTTTAGAAGCTTCACCCCTAGAGTTTACGACAAGGAGAAACGAAACCCGGCCAAAAAGAGGAAGTAATCTCATCAAAGAGAAATTGATCTTACTCCAAAAACACCCGTTAACCTTCTAATTGCAAAACAATTAGGCTACATTAATTTATGTAATTTATATGTATATTAAAATACTGGTAAATATAAACATTATAGCCTATTTCCCTACAACAAATATTTTACATTTAACGGTATTCAGAACGGAACAAGAATGAAAAATAAGTAGTTATAAAATTATATATTAAACTATAAAATAAAACACAAATTAGGCTATTGGCATTCATTATAAACAGCATACAAGCAAAACTGAAATGCATTGGGCTCACGAGCCTCTCATACCACAAGAATCCACATATTTTTGCTATATTTGTAACATTTGTTTGCATAAATATTCATTATGTAGCCTAAACAAAGCTTTATACTTCACTCATGTTCTAATATCCGTATACAATCCTTCACATGTGCAAAAATGTTTGTTTGGGTGCTGCATGCTGATTTTACAGCAGACCTTTTAAAATAAACAGTGCAACTTATATGTTTGGTTGACTGCATTTTAGTTTGATGATGAATGGCTGAAATGTCAGGCAACAGTAGAAGTAATGTTGTTTGTGTGTGCGTGAGGCGCCTACGCGATCAGATGGATTAAATCAAATAAAGATATGAAGAAAATAACTAAAATGCATTAAGAGTGTCACAAAAATGAGCGTAGCCTAAAAAGGAGCCTTTCCCTTTGTTAATTATATTATAGCCTATTGTATATTTTGTGTGGTCCTATTTATTTTATTCCTTTTATAGACTTAATTTCTGTTTTTTCTGCAGGTGCATGATGCTACGATTGAATCCTCATGGTCTGTTGTTACGCTGCTATGCGCACATATAAAGCTAAAGCCCTGTATAAAAAAGCCCTGTATACAAAAAAGAACAAAAAAAGACATTCTAATATTACTGGTTAACGATCGACTAATGAGCTTCGGTTGACGGTCAGGAAAATAACCTACAAAATGCTGTCATTCTACAATTCTCCACCAGATTTGTATGCTGCGCGCAAGTTCAGGTAACTCAAAAACTTGCGTACACAAGCTGAAACCAGACGTGAGATTTCACTGTAGCCACCGCTCATGTCCATGTTGAAAAATTCCAAGTTTTGCATTGAAACAACCGTATGCCCAATTTTCTGTCGTACGTTTGTTTCGTAAATGAGGCCCAATGCCTTTATAAACCAATTTAAGGCAGATTAGTGCCATCTGGTGGGAGTAGAAAAAGAAAAAAACATCTGCAATTCCATGGTTTAGCCACTAGATTCCTGTAGCGCTCTATATTAAAAGGCTTATTCATTCTTTAGTTGTTTTAAGACATAAATACTTACTTTTATGAAGTTGTGGATTTGGATTTATATTTAGACATTCTCAAAGACAACTTTTTGTAAAGGTTTAGATTTTTTTTTTTTAAATGTCAGTTTTTGCATTGATTTTACTACAGTCAAACCTGTCTATTTGCACTCATATTTTATAGTGTCACCCCTTCATTGCTGTGCACTTTTGTCTGCATTGTGAATGATTTGTAGATTGTACGCACAAAAAATTATCTGTATTTTCATGTTTTTGCGTATTTCCCATTAATTTCCAATGGCGTTCATTCTTAACCATGAATAACACAAGTGCGACTATTTTTAATTTTTTTTATGACCATTTAGTTTTTTCAAATCAAGTCCACACATTTTTACTTTATTTTATTTATTTATTTATTTATCTTTTTTTTTTTTTTTTAATGCATCAAGTTTCCTACCAAATAATAATTAAAAAAAATTCGGTCTAAAATGACCGAACAACACCAGAGGGTTAATAAACTAAGGTTTTCTACAAGGGACTCGCCATCTCAGTGGATGCGCCTTTAGAGAGAAATGCATTTTTAATACAGATTACATAATGATACAGTTTTTGTTTTTGATTTGAATTTTGTTTTGTTTTAAAGTAGACATTTCAAGCTTTCTACAGACACAAAACAATGCACAACTTTTTGTTGATATTGTGAGTGTACACAAATAAGTTTCGAATGATGCATTACTCTTATATATATATGAGCAAAAGTTCTCAGGGAACAAAATGCAAGTGATCGTGCCAGTGCCTCCATGAAGTAAGCACGCTTTAGCTTCCACACAAACACTTGGATATGCGCCTAACAGAGCACATTTATCTAGGTTAACGTTTAAACTAACATTGTGATATGCTTTAAGTGTTTTATATCTATGGATTTTATTGTAGGCAAGTTTTAATCTGAGAAGGATAAAGTGATCAACTCGTTGTTGGCCGCTTGGTCGTCACTTTAAAAGACTAGAATTTAACAAACAAAATGTTTTTTCTAAATTAACTTAATAAAGAAATGAAAAGAAATATAACCACTTTGATGTTAAAAACAAAACTGAACAATTTTAATGGCTGCAACAGTAGTATAGGCTGTGTAATGGGGAGGAGAAAAAAACACAGGCTCCAGTCAGACTCGGGCCGAGAATTCTGATAAGCTGTCGGACAGGGGCCAGGCTAGGGCCTGAGCATCTCGGGCCAGGGCCAGGCTATGGCCAAGATTTGAGGCTTTAATACTGAATCTTATAGAAGTGAAGATAGTGGTTTGGACTACTTTTACTATAGTTTTGGAGTACTGACTACTACTTAATGAACTACTGAAAAATAGCTGTGTGAAGATTTAAAAACATCTGTGTTTTATGGATCAATTACATAATTTGGGTTTATGGCCACAAGAGGGTAAGTAAATGATGACAGAATTTTCATTTGAGTGTGAACTATCCCTTTAATGATGAAACCGGTTCAGCCAAGCTTCCCCACCTCTCAGCACACTGATATTGCCCCACACACTCGGAGCTCAATGCAGCTCTGCGCATCCCAGAGCTATTAAACCCTGACAGAACACAACACTGTATGCTGTCCATTTTCACTGTACAGGAAGAACTCATGGGGCTGGTTCAGAGAGATGAGCGGGCCAGAGTTTTAATAGCTCTCCATTCCAAACCCTGGGCACCTACCACTGTGAACAGCAGTCACTTTGTATTGATTGACCTAGCGTAATGGCTGGGGAAACAGGCAAACATGAGGATGCTTTTTGAATCGCACAAGCAAACAAATCGCAAGCACTTCATCAGGAGCCCTGAGTCTAATATGCAATGAGTGAGTGAAAGTCGAATGCATTGTTTTATGTCATTAAGCCCGGAAGAGAACATGAATGTGTACATTCAGGGGCCCGTGACCAGGAGCGTGTTTAATAAAAGTGCCATCACTTCACACTAAGTGGATTTGACATTTCATCATAACTTGGACTTAAATCAGAGTCCTTGGGGACCAAGAACCATTGGTGGGGATGAAAAAAGAAAAACATAAATTAGATTATTAATTTAATTAGGATACACAACTGAGAGGCTTTTATTCTTTTTTTTAGAACTGCTTTCTTTCTTCAATGGCATATGCAATTTTTCTCAAGGTCAGTGCTGACAGGGGGTGAGAGGGGCACGCTGGTATTTTGGTTGAGAGTTTTTTGAAGTAAGAGGTGAAGAGAGAGGGGGGTGGAGAGCGGGAATGAAAGCAGGGATGATGAAAGGATAAAAATGCAGCCATGAAATGGAAAGGAAAAGAAATAAGATTGCTGGTGGATGTGCTGGACTGAAGTATTTTTTTTCTGGAGAGTTAACCACTCAGCAGACCACAAAGTTAAAGGACCAGTACACCCAAATATGAAACATCTGTCATAATTTACTCATAGTCACATCATTGCAAACTTGTACGCTATTGTTATTTTAATTTTTTTTTCCTGTGGAACACAAAAGGAGAAAATCTGATGAATATTTTTGCTGTTCATTTTGCATGCAGCATTCATAGTGATGTTGAGTCACGTTTACTTGTGCGCTATATCACTGCAGTGCAAAAATGTACCATTTTTGAATCTGAATGCAGATATAATTGAGATTTAAGAGAGTTTCGGCAGAGAGGAGGGTTCAGATTATAAGAGAATAACAACTTTAAAATGTTAGACTTAAAAGCAGTTTATGAGAAAAAAAAAGAAACTCTGATATTTAATGGACTTAAGTATCAAAAGTAACAATACATTTTTATAAACAATTGAACAGCTGATTGAACTGATGGCATTTGAGAGGTGAGGTGCTTTATATCCACAAACAGTATTATTTATATCCATAAATATTACGTTTTTTGCACAGACCAATCATTTCGCTTCATAAGACCTCAATATAGCATCAGAAGCCATGGGTATTATTTTGTGTTCCTTGATATGCCTTTTTTAATTGCATTACATTAATCACTATGGACCACTGTTTCACCCACCTCTTCGATGGCCTGAGGGTGAATAAATTAACAGTACATTTTAATTTTGGGGTACACTATTCCTTTAAGAAGGCCTACATATTTACAGTATATGCAATTTCATTATTCTATTGTAATTACACATTTGTAATGAGTTGCAATTTAGTACATTTAAAATATAGTAATTTATCAAATAGCACAATACAGTTAAAATTATATAAGAACTTTTCATGTGTTTTAGTATTATAGTCTACATATCAAAATTCACACAACTCGCTTTCACAGATTCAAAAGAAACTGATCAAAATGTTCACCCGTTCACTATTTTTTTTTAGGTCTGCAGTTGTAAATGTAAAAAAAAAAACATTCTGGAGAAATGTATAGAGTAAAATTAGTCATTTTCAAGTATAGGGTGACAGAGTGAAATAAGACAGCTAACGTTAGCTAGAGTAGTGGCAAAAGTTGATGCCCGACCAAGGAAAATAGACATCTTTGCACTTTATTCAAGCATTTTATTATGAAGGATTTTGTGAGCATATTGCATAGTTTTGCTTGAATCAAAAACAAGGGAGAACCAATTAAATATTAATAAATTATTATATTATTGTATATATTGTTCAGAGTGGGTGCCAGCCCATACAAACTGGGAGGGGGGGATTTGCATTTCTAGATGGAGCCTTGGCTGAAATCACGTTCGGGGGGCGGGGTGGTGTGCTTACCAGAGGTGAGGGGGCACATTGACCTACGTGGCCCCATTTATGTTTTTTCATATAGCTAGTATAACTAGTAGTACAGCGTCTATAGTACAACTAACTGCAAGTTAGTCAATAGGGGATTGTGGTTGGATGGTAATTTTTTTCAAAATTGGCTACCTTTGATTACATTATTCTCGCGTGACAAAAGACTACTACCCGCTTTATCACTCAGCAATAAAGAAAATTTAGGAAAGATGAAATACTGGATAAAACTATATACATATATATTTACAATGCTGTGACTGCATTAATCAGATAATACGGATCTCCCCTTGATAAAACCTGTAAATAGTGTTTAACTTGCAGCAATGATACATTCACCACCCTTTCAGGCAAAAAGCATCACATCCCTGCTCCTAGCACACACATACAGTTTCATCTCTGGTCTCAGTTATATCGCCTAAAGATCCTATGGGCTATAATGTGTGTGTGTGTGGGGGGGGGCAGCCTCTGTTTCTCACTTGGTCTCATTTTCTCATGAGTCATTGTCCTGCAGAGATTGCTGTCTTTCTAAATGGTGCTATGCTTCTGTATCTAATGGCTAAAGTGCCACTATAAATATACTTCACTGTTATTGAAAAAAACTGAGAGGAAAGGATTTCTGAATGTCTTTAACAAGGTAACGGCTGTCCTCGGGAATAGATTCCAGCAGATCATTTTGGTATACAATTAGATGAGCGATAATAAGCCAATAGACAGTCCAAACGAATCAAAATTAATTTGTGAAATGGAGATGAAATTAATGATTGAGAAATGCTTTGAAACCCCACTGTTTGTGTTGACCCTTTGAAGCTGTGTGTTCTTCAAAGGCTGCGTTTAAACATCTTTCAAACAAGGAGTGTTTCAAGATTTATTTTCATCAGATTCTCCTGCTTCTCTCAGATTCATCTAGTGAATGTAGGACACAAGAGACAAGCTTCTTCACCATCCTCATCCTCTTCAGATCATGTATCAGAATCAATGCTTTTTCAAGTTATTTGAAGATACCATCAAAGATGGTATGATCTTATATTGTAGATAGGTCATCTTTTTTGTTAATTTCTGAGCTCCCTTTCATATCTATATGCAGTCAATATACTGATGTCTTACAATCACAAAAATACTGCTGAAATGTATTGTAGCACATCAACAAAGATTCAAGATTCCAAGCTGTCAGTGCGCATGGTTATGTCAATTTACAGCCACTTTAGGTATATCATTGCATTAGTCACATTTACATTAGTCATATTAGTCAAGTTTGCAGCATGTAATTATTTTGTAAAACTGCTTGTTAGTTGTATTGCTATTGTAGTTATTTGTATTTGCATGTGTAACTTGAACACTGTAAATTTCAAATAAAGGAAAAATTAATTAAAAGAATATTTCTAAACCTAAATTAAATTTATTAAAATAAAATAATAAAAGGAACACTTCACTCAGAAATTTGATGAAAATGTACTCACCCTCAGGTCATCGAAGATGTAGATGAGTTTATTTCTTCATCATAACATTTGGAGAAATGTAGCATTACATCACTTGCTCATCAGTGGATCCTCTGCAGTGAATGGGTGCCGTCAGAATGTGAGTCCAAACAGACAATTAAAACATCACAATAATCCACAAGACTCCAGTCAATCAGTTAACAGCTTGTAAAAATGGAATTCTGTGTTTGTAAGTATCAAATCCATCCTTAAGACATTTTTTTTTAACTTCAGTCCTCTATCCATACTATTGCTTTCTCTAGTGAATCAAGAGAAAAATATGCACAGGTCAAGCACTGTTTAGAAGAGAAAACAGTCTAAAACAGCTCTAAACAAATATGCCGGCAGATTTTGATCTGGAAAACATGGACTTTTCCACCAAAGGATGCATTATTATGGATTATGGACTTATATTTTTGGCCCGAACCAAAAGTTTAAAGTTAAAACACCTTGATGCATTTGTTTGTTACAAACATGCAGTTTTTTCCATTGGTGAGCAAGTGATGTAATGATACATTTCTCCAAATCTGTTCTAATGAAGAAACAAACTCATCTACATATTGGACAGGTGAACTATTCTTTTAAAAATGATAAGAATTACAGCATTTCCACATGTTTTTCTTTTCTCATACCAAAACTTGTGTCAAAAATGTATTGTTTTATGTACTGAATAATTTTCATGATCAATGTTAATACTTACAGTGATAATGAGACAACCCCCATTAATAATGCAATAGTAAATATAACTGCAAACCCCAATAGGCAGAGCATGCCTATATCTTAGTATGTAATCTTGGTATGAAAACATACAATTAACCATGCATAGATCAGACAATCCACACCTGAAATGAGATATACTGGACTGGAGGTGGACAGTGTTGCAAACTTAAAAAAAAAAAAGTACTTTAATTAAATCACAAGGGAAACAGTTTGCAAAATCATGACAACATCTGTCGAGAAGAACAGTCAAAACAAGTCGACGATTACCAACTGAAATAGATAGATATTTCACAGGATAGCTGCTAAATCGAACAAAAATTCAGGCTCTGAATGAGCACAGAAGTCATTTGTACATATTTATTTTCATTACAGGCACAGCTGAGCCCTGCATAGTTAGATTGGATTGTAAACGCAAGACAAATTCTGAGTTGATTTAATCAGAGACATGCAGCATCTCAATCTAAATGGTTTTGCGAATGCCTTTGTCTCGATCAGAAGCTTCATGTTGTTTTAGTGTCGTAGTAAACATATCTTCAGGCGAACTCTTGCCGGGTGAGTCTCTGAGTTATATCTTTATATCCTACCAATGGAATGAATATACCCACATGATGCCTCAAGCACTCGGGGCGAGGACTAAAGACCCAACATATGGTAGAAACATCTGGAAAAATCAATCTTTACAGGATTAGGGGGAATCTTCCACAAATTGTGAACGGAGATTTATGAGAAAAGGATGCAGGGGGTCAATCTCGATTATGGCTCTACGAATTGTGACAGAAATGTTGCAGTCTCTCAGATGTCTGCAGCCCATAGCAGTCACCCACTCACATCCGCTTAGTTAGTAACTGATTGCCATTCAGCATGGAGAGATGACATTTTCTTTACACCTGCAAAATTTTAATCACCAGATCCTGCTTGATAGAGTGGAATGAAATCTCCCTGCATCAGTAGTTTACCCAAAGACTCATCTCCATCAAGATAATGGTACTTTAAAAACATGGCTTCCTTAGATCTAAACCAGATTGACCTTTGAAAGAGGATGACAGTAAAATGGAGAGTCCCTTGGTCCAAATCACTGAACGTCTGCATATTTAATAGACTGGATCCCATTAGTTTTCCACACGCAGCATCAGAGTCTCATTGTCATGGATTTCTGGAAATAGCGGATGACGTTAAGTAGAAATATGGCAGTTTAAGCCACAGAAGACATTTGTGGGTTCCAGGCATGGCCTTGGCATCATGCTTTATGATCTGGTCGATAGAGCTCATCATTGCTTTGAATGCAAAGATCACTGCAGGATGAAATCACACTGACATCTGATGGGGGCTGCAAAAGATGACAGCTTCAGATGCAGGACTGGAGAGAGATCTCATGTGCCATTGACACAGCTAGATGGTGTGAATATTAGAAGGATTTTCAACTATATATTAGTTGCTAATATAAACACTAGTTTATATAAACTTAATTTATATAAACTTTATTGCAGAAAAAAAAGACAAAAAAGAAGAATAAAGAGATGATAGATTTATCATCTTTTCTGAGCAGATGTACTGCAATCCCATGAAGCATTGCTCTGTCAAATATATGTCAAATAAGAAATCGTCAGTACAATATAAAATGACTGATTTATCATTATCGATTATGAATTTAAAACTGATATGTTTTTAGTTTATTACACAATATTAATGCGTTAATTAGATTAATTAATTAAGGTGAAAAAATTACGCGTTAAAATTATTAACGCATTTAACGCACTTGCTCCATCCCAGACCTATAGTTTATTGATGACAATTATGAGGCAGGGCAACAACTCACTGCGTGATGGAGCCTAGAGAACGTAGTTAGAATGTCCCTAAAATTCAAGATATGGGGCAAAAATGCTCCTGTTTGAGTTTTTGTCTTTACATCATATAGTTAAGCAATATCACACGAGCAATAGGCTAAGCGCAATATCACAAGAGTGCAAATGTGATAGGCCTTCTGATCTTATAGGCTACAACAGTTCAGTAAGTAAGAAGTTAATTTTGTGTTATTTTAGACACAATGTTCTCTGTTTTGCTCAATTTTGCCAAAGAAAATATAAAGACAAAGCAGAACCCGTCTCCGAGCAACACACAGCGCCATTTCATTTCTTAATGCACGTTTTGAACGAATTGGGTGAATCATTGGCACATTGGATTTGAAGCAGCGCTGCACAGACCGATCGGTGTATGACAAAGTACTGAGAGAGCGATTCAAAAGCATAAGGAGTCGTCTGCTCTTTATAGCTCTCGCGATACTTTGATGTCACACACCGATCGGTCTGATGGTGATGATCCGCTTCAAGTCAAACAAGTCTAATTATTCAATGGACCATTCATAAAGAACCATTTACTTCACTCCTGAATGAATCAACCATTTGAATGAATCAATGAATAAATGACTCGATGACTTAATCATTAAGATTTTTACCACCACCTACTGGTAGTTTTAGTTTATTATTTAGAATATAATTTCATTAAATAAATAATATATATATATACAGTATGTATTAAATATATTGAGTGTCGGAAGACCAACTTTGCAGTCACTGTGGAGCTCTAACAATTTTTTTTTTTCATTTCAATCATCACTGCAGCTTCTTTAAAATGCTGGATTTATCTGCAAGATTATGGGTAATGTAGCTCTTTACCAGGAATTCAGCTACTGATCACAATTTTACTTTGTGGCTTTGACAGAAGAAAACGTATCTGATATCTCTAAATCTCAATTTCTTATGGAGAAAATAAATGAGATTTGTACCCCCCCCCCCTATTCAATGGACCATTCATAAAGAACCATTTACTTCACTCCTGAATGAATCAACCATTTGAATGAATCAATGAATAAATGACTCGATGACTTAATCATTAAGATTTTTACCACCACCTACTGGTAGTTTTAGTTTATTATTTAGAATATAATTTCATTAAATAAATAATTTCATATTTCCATAGTAATAATAACACAGTTAATAAAATAAATTATTAAAGGTATAGTTCACCCACCCAAAAATGACAATTGTCATCATTTACTCACCCTCATTGTCCAAAAGAGTATATGTAATAATTTTTATCAAAATATTTCTTGCTGAAGCTACTTTTTGAAATGTCTGTTTGATGCAGAGTATCTAAATTATATTAAAATAACACTGATGCAGAGACGCGTCTTGTGAACGGCCCCTTACACAGCAAACACGCATTATTCTTAATCTGTCTTGTGTGATGAGGGCCAACAGCTAAAGATGAAGAAAAAGAAGAGAAATTGAGGAGAGCGAGTTCAAAATCCCTTACAGACTCAATTGTTTCCACTGTAATAAAATCCATTCCTCTTTCTTTCTAGTGAATGAAAATCTATTATGACCACCTTCTTCGCCCAAACACCTCCGCCGGCCACGCGGCCCCTTCCCCTCCCTCCTCCAACCTCTTTACACGAAAAACACATCAAACAGGCCCAGCTATTGGTTTTCAAAAGCCAAGCAAAAGCACACTTTAATTTAGTTTCTCGCTCTCTCTGATTTCTTTTAGATTGGACGTCAGTCTGCATGATTACCCCCAATCAAGAAAACTGGGTTGAACTGATGCTACGGCTCTGTGTTTCCTTAACAGTACAGTAAACACACACGCAGCTGCTGCAGAGGTGACTCCTCACAATGTAGCTCCACTCACGTCATATATCACCAGCTGCTTAGCACCATCATATTACTGCCATCCGCCATGCTCATCAGAGCTGATTACGCTAATGTTCTTCTCCATATTAATCTATACATAATTATATTAATTAATATCTCATGTTTACTTTTTTTGCCAGCCAATTGAAACAAAGACAGTTAATAAAGAGTCAAAATTACACTCTAAAAAATGCTGTGTTGTTTCAACCCAACTTTGAGTCAAATATGGACTAACCCGACCATTGAAAAAGTTGGGTCAGTCCATATTTGACCCAAAGTTCAGTTGAAACAACCCAGCATTTTTTAGAGCGAGTCAATATGGAATCAAAACTGACCCTATTTTCAGGTTCTTTGTCTTTTCGTCTTTTTGTGAACATTTTCGGCACATATTGTTCAGAAGAAAATAATATTTGTATTCTTACATCAAAATGTCATGATTTGCTCTGCTTTTTCTTTTTAGCTGACATCAGCAAGCATTCTAATTTTTCGGCCTCTCCCCT
Source organism: Sinocyclocheilus grahami (assembly GCF_001515645.1). NCBI lineage: Eukaryota > Metazoa > Chordata > Actinopteri > Cypriniformes > Cyprinidae > Sinocyclocheilus > Sinocyclocheilus grahami. The sequence goes on from NW_015506016.1 coordinate 22,959, forward strand.
TTATCTACATTTCGCAACTCCTGTCCTTTTTTTTTCTTCTTCTTTTCATTTTTATTATCTTGTTTAACCCTGAAATCAATGGAAGTCCATTTCTGCCCTAGAATAAACATATTAAAAAGGTAATTGTGAGATTTTATCTCACGCAACATTTTTTTTCCTCAGAATTCTGAGAATTGTGAGATATAAACTCACAATTCTTAGAAAGAAAAAAAAACTTTATTAAGCTTTATTAACCCTGGCTAATGTATGTGGCTTTGTGTTGCATATTCAATAGCCACAGTCTTGAAAAGTTGTATGTTAAATCCAAAGTTATGGAGAATCAGGAACCTTTATTGGAGCTCACTATCAATGCCCTGCAGGTTTCTCCAGAAGTATAATCTTTGTAATTAGTGATGTGCATTTAAGTTACAAATAAACTTATTATTATGTGAGTTACAGTAAGTGGCAACTTCCTAACAAGGCCTAAGGAAGTGAACATGCCCTGTCTCATAGCCCCCTGCTTTTGAATTATGCATAGACCTTGGCTATGTTGTTGAATTTATGATTTGTTCAAGTCATTCCTTATCTGCTGGTGCATTGCTTGTAAATGCAATAAACCATCACAGACTGAGGAGAGAGGAAAGAAACACATGTGCAGTGTCTTAGAAATAGACTTGCTCTTTCAAAAAAATGTAATAGTTATTTCAGACCAAGTGCTGAGTGACCATAATAATATAGCATTATACTATAACATTAGCTAAGAAGTAAATGTACAACAGGTACAAAAATGTAGAAAGTGCTCCTTATACAGTGAGTCATGTGCAGTCTTTCTTTTCGATCAATTTATGTGCTTCGATGAACTTGTGACATGTATTATATTTGATTATTTGATAGCATAATCTTTAAATTAGGTGCTGTCTGGGGTGATTTTGGGATTTCAGTCTTATGGAGGCTCAGCCTCTTATCAGCACATGAGCTTATGTGGCTCAGAAGTGTATTTTTTGCCTTAAGTGCAAGAGGTCATGAGTTTGAATCCCGTTTGACTTGACAATGTCCTAAAATAAACATTAAAATAGCATCTGTCTGGTAGTAGATGTATATCAGTAATGGTGGCATATTTGTTACATTTTATTTTGTGATTTCACTGGAACAGAAAGATTTTAGATGAGAGAGACAGAAAAAGCAAAAGCACATTTTTATGCATGTTCCACTCTATGCCAGTAATGCTTAGCGTAATGAACTTTTACGTTTTTAATGGCTGGTAAGTAAAGGAAAACTTCAGATAGCTTACTACAGCTGTTTTCAGCAAACGTGAAGTGATATCACAATCACAGATTTTAAAGAGTGCTGAAAGCTGAGTTCACAGAATTTTAGGAGGGCTGAGATGAAGTCTCCATTAATAGCATCTAGCAACACTCATGTTGCTGTCATTACTTTGAGTGATGACTTACTTAATACATTACTGTTCAAAAGTTTGGGGTTGGTAAGATATGTTTAATGTTTTTTGAAACGTCTTTTATGCTCCCCAAGGCTGCATTTATTTGATAAAAAGGCAGTAATATTGTAAAATAATATTACAATTAAACTGTTTTCCATTTTAATATATTTTAAAATGTAATTAATTCCCGTGATGGCAAATTTTCAGCATCATAACGCCAGTCTTCAGTGTCACATGGTCCTTCAGAAATCATTCTAATATGCTGATTTGCTGCTCAAGAAACATTTCTTATTATTATTAATGTTAAAAACAGTCATGCTGCTTAATATTTATTTTGTGGAAATTAAATATTTTTCATGATTCTTTGATGAACAAAATGTTGAAAAGAACAGTATTTATTTGAAACTTTTGTAATATAAAAACATTTCTTTACCGTTACTTATCCTTGCTCATTAAAATAATAATAATAATAATAATAATAATAATAAAAGTTACTGACCCAAAACTTTTAAACACACATTCACACACACACACATTACAAATATAACAATAAGAAGAAAACTAGCAGATAAAATAGGCTCCTGGCTTTTTAATCAAGGAATCAGACAGTGTAAATTTAATCAATGTGTAAACGAGTCATTTTACCTTCTAAATAATTTCTCCATTTAAACAAAACAACATATTTCAAACTTGAGGGATCTGTTATCAGTGACTGATGAGTGTTAACCTCTCTTGGAAATTCAAACAATAAATGACTTTTATATTATAGTATAACCGAGTGAGTGTGTGCTCCAGCGATCAGCCTCTGTTTTGATATCTTTAATATTGGCTTAAAGATATAATATTTAAAAAAAAAATGAAAGGCTGCTTGACGGGGCATCAGCTCAGACTCTCACATTACACTGTGAAGAGCAATGGCTGTTGTGATTAAGTGTGTGTTTATGCATGAGGAGGATCCTCTAACAGGATTACTGAAGATGGTGAGTCATTGTGTTGTAGGTCTATGGCTGTATATTTATAGCAAAAGGCATTATAAAGAAGCCCGCCACAGCCTAAAGTCTAAAAGATATGTCTTCAAAGGCCACGACTGTGTGCGCAGCTGAAATCGTCTTGGCAGGCATTTCGTTTCACCACTAGCTCTGGCACATAAGCTCTAAAGAAGGCCCTCCATAAGCGGCTGCATTTTAATTTTATTTTCCTCTTATAAACTACCCTTGAAAAGTTTGTGGTCAGTAAGTTTGTTTTAGTTAATATCTTTAATACATTTATTCAGCAAGGATGCATTAAATTGAACAAGTGGTGCAAAGACATTTATAACGTATATATATATATATATATATATATATATATATATATAATTTCTATTCTAACCCTTTAACCCAATTTTGCTTCTCTGCTTGCGATTAGATCATTTCAAGCTGCTAAACTCCGGGAAAGTTTTCAGTCCACTGATCCAGTAAGTGAATACATTCAAACAATCCGTCTAAAACAGTGCTAATATAAAGGAAACCAGGCTGATTACATCAGAGATTTCTATTCATCAAAACATCCTGAAAAACATGTATTATGGTTTCTGCAAAATATTAAGCAGCACAACTGTTTTTAATACTGATAATAATAAGAAATGTTTCTTGAGCAGCAAATCAGCATATTAGAATGCTTTCTGAAGGATCATATGACACTGAAAACTGGAGTAATCATGCTGAAAATACAGTTTTGCATCACAGGAGTAAACTAAATTTGAAAATATATTAAAACAGAAAAGTTATTTTAATAATGTTTCCCAATATTACAGTTTTTTTTACTGTATTTTTAATCAAATAATGTCTTTCAAAAACATTACAAAATCTTACCGACCCAGACTTAAAATTTTGACCAAACCAATTCTGTAACAGGAAATATTCTCAGAACGTTCTGGCAAGGTTCTCTCAAAGTTATGAGCAAACATTCTTCCAGTAACAATAATAAAATGTTATCTGTTCTGAGTGTTCTCAAAATTAGAACAAAAACTATATTTTTTAAACCATTCATAGAACATTTTGAAATGTTACTATTTTCTGAATGTTTAGAGAACATTTAAAAGTAATGTTCCAATAGCGTTTGCAAAATGATAAAATGGAATGTTCTCTTAACTTTCTCATAACCAAGAAAAAAAAAGAACATTCAGAAAATGACATTTTCATAATTTAATGGGAACATTAGCAAATTGTTCTTAGAACATACTTTTATGAGCAGAATCGATATCTATTCTAAAACCTTTTCTTCACAAACCCTTAACACTAAGTAAGAACAACAGTGAAAGTGAGGTATTATTATTCAAAATCAGCAGTTGTAGATGGAGTAAATAACCACAATTACTCAGAGGCAAAGGCAGAAGCCTTTTGTTAGACCTGCGAATTATACTTTCAGTACATTTATGATGACATGCAGCTGTACTGTGTTACAGTGATGTGTGTCGATTTAGTGAAATGTGCTGTCGATGCATCACGTTAACCCCAAGAATAAACGTTGATGAGTCAGCAGATCCTCTCCATCTCTCAACTGCATGACAGTTCTGAATTGTTTCCCCCATTACGTGGCTCCAACACCTGGACTTGTGGGAAATATGCCACATGACCCACAGTGTCATGACTCTCCTGTCAACAAAATCAAATATGTGACATCGATAAAATCCACTGTTAATAGACGTAATCTAACAACAAGTGTTACATTGGCTTCCAAAGAATATGAAGCTGAACTCACAACAGTGAGATTCATACAGACAGCATATCCTCCTAAAAGAGAGAAGCTCTCATCCATCTGGGTGAAGCACATTAGGATCTCATTCCTATAGTTTGGGGTATTAAGAAATGAACCATTAGGCAGAAGGAAATGGCATGTGACGCCACTCCAGGTGGTATGAATCTGACTGGATGATTCACACAGTCATTGAGAACGCACAGGAAAACAGTCATATTTCAGCATGGAAATGCTCAGACACTGCCGTGAGGGAAACAGACTGTGGTTACTGAGGGGGATGCTGATGGTATGACGCTCATTCAAGCACTAATAAAACATTCTTAAAGGAGATAAGAATGATAATTGTGTCATTATTTACTCACCCTTGTGCCGTTACAAAACGATAGGATTCTATTCCTTCTATAGAACAAAAAATTACATATTCTGAAGAATCTCCATGCAGGTCTTTTCCATACAACAGGATTCATTGTTACCAAAAAAAAAAAGGATCTTAAAAGTAGACCTTGTAAAATAGAACTGCTGCAAGTTAATTATCAAGGAGATGATCTCAAGATCTGGATCAATCAGAATTGCGAACAAATTATTCGGTCTAGTTGTGTGAAACAGCTCAAAATAATGATTTGTTCTCTATTCTGGTTCTAGGGTTAAACTCACTTGCTAAACACCTCAAATTATCCGATTGATCCCAATACATATTGGATTAGAATGGTGGTGTTGATCAGAAACAATACGATCAATAGGAAAAATAATAATAATGAAAAACAATAAGCATGTAAATGTACACTTGAATCCAACTAGTTTCTCAATTGGATTCAAAAATACCTTATGCACATGCGCAGTACCATGGTGTGTATGCTTACAGATGACAACAATTTTTACAACAATTATGTTCATTTTCATCTTACGGTAAGATTTTCCATCTTATCCACGGACCACTTGGTAAGATTCTTGCTCTTCTGACATATATGTCAGCTTTCTTCTTAGATATGTCTTCAAGGCAAAAATATTTAGAATTAAAAGGATCTGTGAAGATGATGAGGAGTTTAAGAAAGAGAGAAATAATGTTGTCAACATTTAAAGAACGTATAAGTATCAAGGAAGTAAATTCTGCTTGTAAATTCTTAATTAAAAACATCTAAGATTAATCCAGATCTTATCTTTTGTACTACATACTCCAAAGACAATTAATCTCAAACCTATTTTATTGAAGCATTGTTTGTAAAACTCTGAAGCAGAGTTGTAAACGTGTTCTACAAAACGAATTACCCTTACAGGTCAGATTTTATTAGGCAAATGTGGCAATTGTGTTAACTGTAAATTCACTAAAAAATGTATTTAACACAAAAAATGTAAAGTTTTTTTTAATCATCCTGATAATAAAAGTCCCATTTTTATCAAGAGTTTTATAACATGTAAGACAAATAATGTGATTTATATAATTCAATTTCCATGTAACAAAATTTATGTTGGTGAAACATCCCACTCATTAAAAGAACTAATCACAGAACACAGAAGCACAATAAATAGAAAGGATCTGAAGAGTCCTGCTGCAAGACATTTTTGTGAATGTAACCATAAAATTTAATCTTTCTTCTTTTTTGGAATTGAAAAGGTTAAACAGAATATAAGAGATGGTAATATTGATTTTATAAGAAGAGGAGAATCATCGGGCCAAGGGATTGGCCCTAGAAGAGGAGAATCATCAGGGCTGGACTGTTGCTAAAATTCAGCCCATCTGGCCCACACAGTCCCCCTGTCAGACTATTTTCCGTGTCTGTGTGTGTTTTCTTCCCCAACGTGCTCCAGGTTATGTTTATGTCCTTATTTGGTTTCCAAACAGAATTCCGGACCGAGAACTGTAAGCGGCGACCCCTCTCCCTGTGTTTGTTTTCCTTTTTTAAAAGTGTTTTGGTTTTCCGTTTGTTTCACCTCGAGATCATGGAAATTGCCGCTCGTTTCTCCGCCTTAGCCCGCCGGGATCGCCCCTTCCTAAAGGTTCACCCCGAACCTAAAGTGGAATCAAAGGAGGAGAAGGCGGTCGGAGCTCCAGTGTCGGCTCCAGCCCCCGAATCCAGCCCAAATAGGGCTCCTGTTCCTGTGTTTAGCCCACGGAGGGCTCCTGTCCCCAAGTCAAGCCCAGGGAGGGCCATTGTTCCCGAGTTAGGACTATGGAGGGCCTCTAAAGACGATATTCTCCCCAAGGATTTTTTTTGGGGGTGGCGGGGGTTTCTGGGGTAGTATGGGTCCGTCCGTAGTGGCCGGGCCGAGTGGCGAGGCCAAGGCCACAGAGGCCATCCGGCCATGGCGTCCTGAGTTCCCTGCTCCGCTGTGGCCTTCTGAGCTCCCTGTTCCGCCATGGCCTCCTGAACTGTCTGTTCCGCCATGGCGCCCCAAGCTCCCTGCTCCGCCATGGCTCCCCGAGCTCCATACTCTGCCATGGTCCCTGAGCTCCTTGTGCCGCCATGGCACCCTGGACTGCCTGATCCACCCTGGAGGTATTCCCCATGTCCCAATCCTGCACCCCTGGTGGAATTGTTATGGTGCGGGACGCGCCTTCCGGGAGGGGGGAGTAATGTCATACTCTGTTCCGTGTCTGTGTGTGTTTTCTTCCCCCACATGCTCCAGGTTATGTTTATGTCCTTATTTAGTTATCTTCCTGTTCCTGTCATCATAGTTCATTAGTTTCACCCTGTGTCTCATTATTAGTTATCCTCCTCACCTGTCTGCCCCTCGTTATCTGCCCTATTTGAGTTCTAGCCCGCTCTGTTCTCCTTCGTCCGGAATTGTATATGTCTACCCTTGCTACATGTGTTTTCCTTGTTCCCTGGATGTTATTAAAATCTATATGTTTGAGATGCTGGCCATGTTTCTAGCAAAGTTGAAACATGTTCTCCCGGACCTAAGAGGTCGCCATGTATCGTGCGCACCAGTGACACAGCGGCGGTCTCTTATATCAACCACCAGGTAGGTCTGCGTTTGCGCCCCCTTTAAAGGCAGGCGCACCAGATCCTTGTGTGGTCCCAGGGCAAACTCCTCTCGCTGAGAGCAGTTCACATTCCTGGGCTTCTCATTATGGGAGCAGACATCCTGTTGAGGCAGGGGCCGAAGCCCGGAGTACGGAGAGTTTTGGCCAGGCTCAGGTGGACCTGATCGCGACTCAAGAGACATCGCACTGTCCCCTCTGGTACTCTCTGACTCATCCAGCTCCACTGGGGCTGGATGCCATGGTACAGATGTGGCTGAGGCTTCGTCTGTATGCTCTTCCCCCGATTGCTCTGCTCCCGGGAGTTCTGGAGAGAGTGTGCCGGGACGGATGGCTGCTGTTAGTAACCCCATTCTGGCCGGGCCGTGTATGGTTCTCGGACCTGATTTCCCTCCGCGACGGCTCTCCATTGAGATTCCCGTCAGGAGGGACCTCCTCTCATAGGCGGAGGGCACGATATTCTACAGCTCGTAGCTTCCGGTCTCTCAACCGAGGTTGTTGAGACCCTCCTCCAATCCAGAGCTCCCTCCACAAGGAAGCTGTATGCACTGAAATGGAAACTTTTCACTTCTTGGTGCGGAGAACGTCAGCTCGACCCAGTCAACTGCCCGGTTGGTTCGGTTGGTCAACTGGAGTTCCTGCAGGCCTTTCTCCCCGCAGGGTTGACCCACTCCACCTTGAAGGTCTACATGGTGGCCTTTGCGGCCTACCACACCCCTCTCGGTGGCCAGTCAGTAGGCAGACACCCCGTGGTTACGTTTCCTCCTCGGTGCGCTGAGGTTGAGGCCTCCGGCCAGAGAAACTTATGCTAAGCGGTGGATCAGGATGCTATTCCAAACCCTTGAGTCCCCTGATCTACCCTCTCTTTTGGGGGTCAAGACTCTGAAGTCGGTCTTTGGGCAGGATGTTCCCACCTACTTTGTCAGGTGCCTACCTGCATTCTGCACCACTCCTGGCTCCTTCTCTCGCTTTAGCTGTGCTCTTCCACACTAGGCTGCGTCTCGCTGCCATTCTTCCGGCATCCCTGCAAGTGCTTGCTTCATTCCTAGAAGCTGACACCAGTTCCACTGCATGTGCTTTTAAGCTTCCTGGTCGTTACATCACCCCGCCCGTGACGTCTCCCCCTTCCATTGGACTGATTACACATGTGATTCAGAGCGTGGTCACTCTGATGGCGTTCCCGAAGCGTTTCGACGCAGCGTCTCGTTCCCTTCGGGGAACCATGGTTACATGCGTAACCTGAGACGTTTCTTGCTTTGCTCTGTCAATAACTATTTTGTATGACCAGTAAATAATGATTTTACATCATCTTATGATGAATGAGAAATTTCCAAGTGTTTACACTGCAGGCGCTCTCTTTGGACACAGTACAAGTACAGCGCAATATATTTTTGCACAGATATCAATTAGATTTAGTGCCATTCAGTTTGTATGCTCATATAGATGATGTTGTTAACTATCGGTCTGTGCCAAGCACAGGGTGTTGAAATTACTGAATAGATCAGATGATGCATCACAATTTGCAAATCATAAATGTGTGTCTGTAGAGCTACTTTTCCTGAAGAAAGAAATTGCTTCATTATCATGCTCTAAATCTGTGAGAAGGTTGCAGTCTGTCTTTGAAGGTTTAATGTCTGCAAGAGTGCTGACCCCAGGCCTAGTACAGCTCACATTTATTTAAAGTATCATACAGACTCTGGTCTTATCCTCATCTTCCTCTGGCTGTTCCTACACTTATATGTTAGAATTAGGCCAAAGTCAATCTGTCAGGTTCATTCTGTTATGTCTAGGGTGAAGTAGCCTGTGTTAAAGAGTCTACTGGTTGAAGATCTGGGCTGGTAACCAGGAGGCTTTAGATAAAATGTAAGCTACATGACAGAGTAGTTGTGTTCAAGTTTAAGTCGACATTTTATAGAGGTTAGCAAATGCTGCTCTGTGTCTTTCTTGATGCTTGTTTCAAAGGATCCCCTTTGGTTATCTGCAGATGTCTAATGATTTGGTTAGCATTTTTAATGTGAAACTGGAAGAATTACAATAATGGCCTATTATATAGAATTTCACAATTTTGCGTCATAGTTATTTTTAAGATTACATGTTAATTTAATAAAATGGAACATAAAAATGCTATAATAGAAACTGTTATTTGGTTAACTCTTTATTTTATATTACAGTATAGTATATGGTGTGAAATCATATTATAATTATAATTATTGGAACAATACAGGACATCTAATTTTACAGCAAATTATTAAAATCTGTGTGTGTGTGTGTGTGTGTGTGTGTGTGTGTGTGTGTGTGTGTGTGTGTGTGTGTGTGTGTGAAAAATTTGAGATTATGAGATTATAAATTATATATACAAAACTGTGAAATATTGATGGGAATAAGTAAATTGAAATAAAATTAAAAAAATACAAAGATGTGATGCATCACATTTGAATATCATTTTTAGATGGTTATATATCGTGTTTATTTCAGATGTGTTACCCTGATGGTATTTTGTATTTGTTTCGGTAACACTGTACATTATTCTAGCCATTGTTCATTGAAAGACCAATTTTAATGAACTTAAATTAATCATGTGGCCTTCTATTGTATTATTATGGTGGTTAACTGTATATTACAAAAGTACAAAGCATATTTTGGCTGTTCAAGTGCATTGATATATTGTCAGTTATTAAAATATACAGTATAAACTGTAAAATATACAGGCACCAAATCAATGTTGGATACATTTTCACTGTATTTTATTTTATTTTATTTTGTATTTATTTATTTATTTTTCTTCACAGAGAATTTCTGGCAACCACAGCTTTCAGTTTTTGTACTGTGACTTTAACATCTTAACAACCTAGGCTTTTCTTACTGATCTAAAATTAGTTTAATACAGATAAACTTGAGACAGTACATTTCCACATTTCCACTGTTTTACTGGGCTGCAATGCCATCAGCATTATAAAATAACAAAAGTGAAATGATCCATGCATCTCGGTTAAATCTGATTCATAATGTGCAGTTAGGGTCTAGTTGCTTTTAGAAGAGGTTATGATTATGACATTTTTTGTTATGAATAACAAACATAACCGTTTCCATGCCTAAACAGATTGGGCATTACTGAATGCTATGGACTATAAAGCTCAATTTGTTTACTTAGCTTTATGGCTAATGTGGCTCACATGTATTGTTGGCTTAACAAACAATGGCTAATGTCTCTAAGGTGAAGTACTGGTGAAAGTACTTTCTTAAACTCATATATTAAAACCCTACTCATCTTTCCACCCCCACACATAGTTATTTTGTAATTTTTTGCAAGTCACAGGCACACACATGCAATTTTACAAAGGCCCCAGGGCCTCTGCGGCAGGCAGATGTATCAGGGCCATGCACTTTTATATTCTGCCATCAGTGTGTGCCGGGGTGCATCCATGTGTTACAGATGGGGTGTCCAGCGGATAAAGTGTGGCGGTGACAGCCCAACAATAAACAAGACCCCTTCTGCACGCACACACACTCCTCCAGTTTTACTCTCACCTAAGAGAAAAATAACCAGAGACAGGAGGGAACAAGATCATATCATGAATATATTTAAAATCTATTCCTCTGCCTGTTGTTGCTTTTTATTTACACGGTGGAAAGATATTTGGTCCTGTCGCAATACTTGAGTGATTTTGTATCGGTTTCAGTCTGTAGCAATGGAATTATGTACTCGTACTGTTTGCTATAAACTCCCCCCTGGCTCTATCTGCCATTTTAGACTTTTCCTTCTACATAAATCTTATGTCCCGCAAATTCCTCTTTTGTTCCACTAAACCTTTAGCCACAAAGCTTATCAGATTATCCAAATAGAACATGTTCCTGGATCAATGTCCTTGTTAGACTTGAAACAACAATCTTCTCAACCAACAAAATTATAAAGACAAGGAAATGGTAAGGTTGGACCAGACCGCGTTAACTGAATATTTTCCGTCAGTGACCTTTCTTTTTTTTTTTTTTTAGCAGTGATGGAAAAATCTAAAGGCCGTCCATCACTTTGACAGATTACACTGAGGGTGATATTGTAACTTTTAACTGTGACTCTCACCCTTGTCTAGTTGGTGGTGAGTATATGTTCCAGTGTACACATATTTAAATGGTGGCTGTCATACAAACATGACGAGTTTATTCAAACATACATTAAATACTGAAGAACAGTAAATATATATGCATAATGAATATGTAACAGTGCATATATTTACCAAATTGGAGTTTATGGTCAGTAAATTGCTTTTGTAAGGTGAATGTAACATTATGTGACATGTTGTGCTGTTTTATGTCATTGATTGAGTCATTACATAAGACAAGATATGTATTTCGATAAGTTTTACTGTATCTTTCAATATCTCTTCTGATGTTCATTCATGTCTCGTGCTGGAACTAGTAATAAAGACAATAGCATGTTTAGGCACCACGCAAACCATATTAGGTTTGCATTGTTCATATTAGCTTGTGTTTTAGTGGCCTCATTTGTAACTGCAGGAAAACAAACATCTGCTTTGTGTGGTGTTTAACATTGAAAGTGATTCTGTTCATCTGTTCTCTTCATAGATAAATGCATAATCTAGCCTGTAAGTTCATGATTAAAATGAAATTGTGAAGGGAAAAAAGTGATTAAATGTTTTATTATCAATAAAATATTAAATGACGGGTAATAATAGATTATGATTTGTGAATTTTAATGACCCTGTCTGTCCAAATGAAGGGCAATGCGAAAGTCTAACGCAGCCTCTGGGTTAGACTAAACAATATTCACATTAACTAAACATTTCCCTCTGATTTTTAGATATGGTTAGGGTTGGGGATAGGGTTAAATGTCAGGTCATGTGTATTTATCATTACTTTTGGCACCAAATGTAAAACATTATATAACAAAATAAGTTTTCAAAAAGATTTCCCAATAGCTAATCCTCAAAATAATTTATTTTTGCAAACAACATATTAATATTAATTAAAATAATATTAAATAAATAAATAAATATTAATACTAATTTAATAATAGTTTATTGTTATTATCTAAATAATTGGGGGGAGGGGGGGTGGGGTCAGTGGTCATTACTCTAGTCTTCAGTGTATTAACATATAAACATATATAAACTATTATTTCAAATTTCTGTAACTGTAAATACATAATGCTGCTAAAGTTGTAGATACTGCCAGTATGTCCACATTGTACATTTCAGCATCTACCGAGAAAGAACAAAAAAGTATTTTTACCTGTAAATATTATGTAACAAATACCTATGCAGTGAAAGAACAGCATTTATTTGAAACCGAAATTGTTTTTAAAAAATTTTTTTTAAGTACTGACCCCCAGATTTTTTTAACAGTAGTGTTGCTGCTATTATATTTTAGTGAGGTAGCTCCATGTTAGTAGACCATGTAGCGAATCAGCTCATGGGAAATATGAATAATTAACCATAACTAGTTATAATTAATTATGAATATTTTAGATCCGCTGTAGATATTTAGCTGACCTCTCAGGTGGGTGGGTCCCTGGTGAAAGGCCTTTAAGTTCGGAGAAGATTCCCGCCTCTCAAGCTGTGCTTGTCCAATGAGAAAGGCCGGAATCCAAAGTGGGAGTTTTGAGATACTGGGGAGTTTTTATGGCTCTTTGTGTGGAAGCATGGTAATTTGCATATGGAACTTGAATCGAAATTAATAAAGATTCTCAGGACACT
>NW_015506016.1:35926-78874 GCF_001515645.1 Sinocyclocheilus grahami
TCCTCATATGGCTTGTTAACTGAGGGGTGTTATAGAGTATTTGTTAAATATAGCTAACAAAATATATATTGTGTGTTTGATTGGTCCAGACACTACAACCATAAAGCAACAAAAAGCATGAAAACCCCTGTTCAAGACAACATCCACCCTCCATTAAAGTTCTAAAGTACATGGTAAAAGGATGTACATGCCAACCCCCACCATGACTGATACTTCCCCACCTTGTCTCTCTGTGTTAGGACTGACATTCAAGGTGTTTGTATGACTTAATAGCTGTTGCTGTTTGAATCAGAACTCCAGAGGCATTGATGTGTGCAGTTAACCTGAGGCCTGTCAGTGCCAGAACATGTGAACACACTTATAGTCAACTGTAACGTCACCAAAGGGTCACTGCTGGCTCATGAATCGTTAACAGGACAGTGTTATCCAGGTGTGACCATGTGTGAAAGTGAAAAGGTATCTACTGCAGGGTTCAGTTTTCATTGGCAATTACAAGGTTTGCTGTCAAGAGGTAATAGGCTCCATTCATCTCACTGGTGTTGAATGTCAGTCTCGTTTGACTGGTATGGAACATGGAAGTGGTTATCATTATTAACACTTTTACATGTTACTTAAGCTCTGATCCAAAACCTAGTAAGCTGCCTGACAAACACACAGATTTTCACTTCATATTAATTGAAGATGTTAACTGATGGACTGGAGTTGTGTGTTTTACTTGTGAATTATTATTTTTATCAGTTGTTTGGACATTCACTGCTGAGGATCCATTGGGGAGCAATTAACGTATTGCCAAATTTCTCCAAATCTGTTCTGATGAAGAAACAAACTCATCTACATCTCGGATATCCTGAGGGTGAGTAATTTTTCTGCAAATTTTCATTTTTGGGTGAACTATTTCTTTAATATATGTGTCAGTTATTAGCATCATATGTGTCACTAAGGCTGCTACAGAAGTCAGATAATTACAAGATATCTTATTTTGACCAAATTTTAATCAAATCAGACATACAGTATGCTTCACAGAGACGGCTATCCTAGAATACATTATGTTGAGCTCAGTTAAAAATAAAAATAAAAATAGCAAGGAAGGCAAAACATTTTACAGTATTTCATTTAATATATAAAAAAAAAAGTTAATTGGAAGAGCATGCCTGTGGCAACATTTCTGCAAAATGATATTGCATTGATTCTTGCATGTTTCACAACACTTTCAAAGTGAAATGTCCAGTGACTACCTCTAAAAGCAAATTCAGTTTTATTGGTTGAACATGAATCTGGCACGAGTTTGGAAATGAAACACTGGGTGAGCGGCACAAAAATGTTAATGCACTATCATGTTTAAATCCTACCCCAGACATAACCAATAGTGTTAACAAAAACAATTGCAAGTTTAAAGCATTTGCTGAATCAACTATGCTATTTTAGCTTGATACTATGATTCTTTGAGCTCTTTTATTGTGACGTGTGTTTGACTTGAGCACACCATATAGCAAGTGTCTGTACCAGGTGATCGATCAAGCAAGTTTACTATGTCAGAAAAGTACATATGGAGCTGATTATGTGATGCAAACACGAAAATGTATTTGTTTTTTTGAGGTCGCAACATCATATTGTGCAAGACACAAAAAAATGTCAAAAACGTCTTAATCAATAATCTGCCCCGTTATCGAAATGTATGATATTAATATTATATCATTAGCATATTGATGATGGATTGCCAATTAAGTATCTTTTCTATGGAGAACATATGTGGAATTAGAGTGATTTTCACTATCCACTCCAGAAAAACAAGTGATACCTAGAAAACAACATAAAACCATCCATATTAAGTAGCAATTTAGCACTTCCGTCTGTCTTTCCTTGCAACTGCTCTTCTGTTCAGTACTCCACCAGTCCTCTAGAGAGCATTTTACCTCACGTCTCAGCACCTTCTGTCAACCAGGTGCTACAGTCGGCTGGTTATTGACAGAGAAAAAGGGCACAAGCGCTCATAAACCTTTTAATACCCATCTGCAAAGGTCAGTTGTCTGACACTATCGAACTGACCCAAGGAGAGGAAAACATGAAATAAGAGGTGGAAAAATGAATTATCTTCCATCTTTGAAGTCTGGACTGTGCAAAGCTTAAGGATTAATCTCTTTAAACCAAACTTTGAGCATGAAACCATGCTGGAAAGCCTGGTCACAGACCTGTATGTTTAAAATATTTTGTTTGAAGTTGTCGATATTGCAAAAAAAAAAAAAGTTCACATACAACTGTCCTAAAATTTATTTAATTATTCATTTGAGATTCATGTTCCTGGATTTTCAAAAGCTGAATTTCTCATATTACTGCACCTACTAAACTTGTAAAATAAGATGCGCTCTCAACAACAATAAAGACTAATAATCAACAAAATATAATTAGTGTATGTGTTATGTGTTGTTGTAAGAAAAGCAAAAGCTATTTTATTTTGGTCAGCTAATGATCATTCAAAAATCAACCAGAAAAAAAGGGTTACTTTACTAGGTCTTTACTAAGTTAATAATATAATATAATATGCTATAAATATAATATAATATAATATAATATAATATAATATAATATAATATAATATAATATAATATAATATAATATAATATAATATAATATTTAACAAACTTTCAAGCAAACTTTCCATAAAATTTCAAGCAAACTCAGGAGAAACATTGTGCTACTAAATAAATAAATAAATGTCATTGAATGTAATGTAATACAGAACCCCCCCCCCTCACCTGAGCTGTACCTCCAGTGACGGCTGACAGCCCGTTAATGCTTCACACCTCACAACATAAATGCCAAACGAGAGGGAGAATCAAACAGCAGCATGGGGAATCAACAGCCTTTGTGAAGGTTTCCCCTATATTAGAAATGTTGTATTTTAGTCCTGTTACATCATCCATCACTAATAGAAGAGTCTGAACACACACCTGTAGAGGAAGCCTGCGTTTTCCAGCTTGTGTAGTCACAATACTGAGACAAATACACAAGTCTACAACAACTGGTATTACGTTTCGATGTTATCTCATCATGTGTGTTTTTACTAACCAAAGGTGCAAATCTGTAGTTTAGCAAACATGATCTCATTATGAGCTGTAGCTTTTCATATGTCAATACATATGTTTTCACAGACCCTGAAATGAACATTGTTAACATACTAACACATATTTTTAGAGATGTACAAATGCTTCTGAATCTTTTTGGGTTCAGTTAAATAAATGGAATTAATAAGTTGGTTTTATTGTATTTAATCAATGAGATTAATTGAATATGTTGACGGCATTCACATTTAACACTTTTGAAACACCTAATTTGAAATTATAACAGATTTCTGGTGCTGTATTCAACTATTTTTAAGCATTTCATAACTTACCAAGGCTCAAATTCTGCATTTCTTGAAACACTAAAAAAATGCCACCTAATACTAAAAAAAAAAAAAAATATATATATATATATATATATATATATATATATATATATATACAAACTCATACATTCTTCTGACATATGAATCTCTTCGAAGTGTTTTAAAAGTATTTATATATATATTTTTGTACAATTGCTTTTGAAAACCAGCTAAAAATATAGGCTGGCCAGTATGTCATGTGACAGGCTAAAATAATATACAGTTAGGTCAAACATGTCTTTGTTAGTGAGCTTTGCAGGGGCAGAAAGTAAAATAAGTGCCAGGTAATCGGCCTTCAAGCCCTAACGTGAAATATCTCTCAGATCTCACATCCCTAGTCTGAGAGATTTAGAGAGAAAAATCTTGATGCTGTGGCTCTTAATATTGAAGCAGATGTATTGGAATATAATCCAGTAATCTGTAGCCTGGAGAGGAAGAGGGAAAAATCACTTTTAAAACGTAAGTGCAACTAATGACCTCTTTTCCCATGGCCAGCTTTAGACGGCACAGTCCACAATCCAGAGCAGTGGAGCACTGGGAATATATTTATTTTTCATGGTAACTCTACAGGATATGAAATGTTAGGTAAAGGGAAACATGGAAATTTGAGGAATGAGGAAGAGAAAATGGAAATATATATATATATATATATATATATATATATATATACAAACTCTACATCTATAATCAAATAAATGTCAATATAGTAGTATATAAAAATGATTGCCACTGTGCATTTATCTGCCCATCACATTTTTATATTATCGTCTATATTTCTGTGTCCATACTGTACATTTCAGTGAGTCCATAAATACAAAACTGCACAAATTTGCAGTTCAGTTTGTAGTGCACATGCATAAACACCGGACCCTTTGCTTCATATTTATTCAGTAAAACGCCACTGCACAGTAAAGAAAAATCCCCCTGAATGCAACAACTACAGAAATCTCTATTCTATGGCTGTTTTGGTTGTACAGTGGGCATGTTTTGTCAGGTATCAACTGAAGCAGACTGTTTAAGTAACACCTCTAAAGCAAGCAGCAGTGGCCTTTTGCATGTACCACTAGGGATGGTGTCTTCTCTTGGATGTAACACTAGCTGACCAGGGATGTTGGGTACACGCTCTCACTCTTGCACAAACACACACATACACACACTCACCAGAGGGTTGTCAGCTTGCTCTTTCCCATCAGCTGCGATGCTGTGTGGGAAGTGTCAGGAATGACACATTGGCATACTGGAACACATGCCAATGTGTCCCAGCATCTCTCCCCTGACACTGCTGCTGTTTTCCTTCAAGGGAGGCACAAGACAGCGCAGGAATATGACTGGTATCAGTCTTGTCAGAGTCCGTGGTTGTGTGCGTAAAGGATTTTGAGACCACCCACTGTCACACGCTCCTGAACACCTTACTGCTCCTGCTCCACTTACTCCTGAACTCTGGATCAGGTGTGGAAATGAGGTGTTAAGCAGATATGCATTTTTTTATGTCAATAACACAACAACACACATATTTTGAGTTAATGAAATAACTGTTTTCAATATATGAATACATTTTTTTCTTAAGATTATATGAATATTAATACATGAATAAATATTTTCCTATAACTACTTTAGTAGAGAAAGATGCTTTTTGGAAGAATATGAATTTAATAACCAATTAAAAGCTTGACAGATTTTTTCGTAAGTGACATGATGCAATTGTTATGGTCGGATCTACAGTATTAATTTATATTTAAAAAAAAACCTTCTAAATTGAAGTTCATTTAGATATGGTTTTGGCATAGTAAAAAAAAAACTTATTAAGTAATTTATTCAAATTATTATTTTTTCAAATAATACTAAAATTAATTAAGAAAAATAATGATGATGAATATTATTTAATAATATTAATTACTTAATATTATTTCTATTTGATAAACTTTGAAAAAAAACAATGATATTTATGATTTAATAATTATTGAAAAACAAAATAACTGTTAAATATAAACTATAAATAATATTGAAATAAATATAATAAATACTATTAAAAGTATTTAAAAATACTAAACTAATTTGCATAAAAACGTTTTACACTGAGAAACTATTATAAAACTATATTAAAAAATATGTATTTTTTTATTTAGAAAAAGATTAACATCTGATGTACATGTATTCAAGGTGTAAGGAAAATATGTTACTTCTTTTACTTAATGGCTGTACCACGTGACATATTCAGATTCATTAAATATAAACTTTTCTTAAAAATTGTATAAAAACTAGATTTTTCTAATTTTCTTTATTGTGGACACTCTACTGTATGTCATTGATTCTTTAACCAAGACCTTGCAGATGGTGGGTATAAATATGAATCTCATTCAAATCCTTTGGATAAAATAAAAAATAAAATAAATAAATTTCTCACTGAATATTGCGTATCACTCCAAAATATGTCACATTAGGGAAGTTAAATGTTCTTCGAACACTGTTTGTGTTGAGAGACAGATATAATAGAGAACAGAAGGGCATGCGCATTAACAGACTGACAGGAACTCTATCTGACCCTTGAAGCTGATGCAAATGTACTCAAATGATATGCAAAAGCACTGTCCAATCCTCCTTAAACGAAATTTATGCAGTCTGAGTGTCTATACAGATCTCTCCCTTCAGCTGTAACAGGGGATTCTGCTATTAGAAATAGTGTGGGCCATCATAGTGCCTTTGCCGCCACCTCAGTAGGCCCGTCGCCATGGAAACCCCAACCTGGCAGGTCTGAGATGTTTCTTACTGTGGCGGCAGCATATGGAGAGATGGAGAAAAAAAAAGTGTAGTGAAAGGAGACGTGAAAGTGAAGAAGGAAAAATAAGACTGAGAGAGAGAGAAAAAAGGAAATAAAGAAACTGTCAATAAAAAAAATTGTAAGTATAGAAGACAGACTGAGATAAAACAGGGAGCACAAGAGGGAACGAGAAACAGGGGGAGATAAGAAGTGGGCAGCTCAAAGAGGGGACAATGCATGTGAGGAACAAAGGCAGTCTAGCAGTGGACAAAAGCAGAGTGGTGTCAGCGGGTGCGTGTGTGGGTGTGTGAAGCGAGCGGTCCGCCATGCCCTTGGGGTCTGGAGCAGCTAATCCAATCTGCTGGCACATTGCCGCATAACCGCTCGCGTTACTGAGCTGTCCTGAGAGACACTTGCTCATTAGGACACACACACTCTGACTCCAGACTGAGAGAGAAACATTTCACATGTGTCTTCAATGACACCGCACAACGCTCACTGAACTAATACATTAGGTAATACTATTTTTTTTTTGTTGCATTTTTGTGGATTGCATGTTAATGACATTCTGGTATAACACTTGACGCTTGTATATGTGACACATTTTAATGATATTTATTATAATATTCCAGAATTGATCTTATGTAGATGGGAATATTTGCCTGTTGCATCATGTCTCGCTTCTTTTTTATTTGCCTCAGGACGATGAGATATTTTTGCATTATACGTTAATCAGGTATGAATGATATATCATTAGCATAACAGATATGAACTGATATCAGTATTTTTTCAAAGCATTATAGACCTTAGTCAGGGTAGATCTATACAAACAAGATACATTAATAACACTTTACAATAAGGTAAATTATAGATATATTATTATAGAGACTGGTGCGTCCGTGCGTAATGAGCGCTCTATGAGAGATAACGGGGAAAAGGTGGTTATAGGTAAAAAACTATCAAAGATATATCATTTCAATCTGTTAACTGCAACATTCTACACTCAAATAGGGTTGACACAAAACTATACTACACTGTTGCGCCTAGCAACCAATTTCCTACATACTGTGTGTGTGCTATTTTTATTGTATGTCTCTCATATCACTCCACTTTCTTATCACAGATTAAAATAATTTCAAATCGATATTTCATGTCCATTTAATTATTTATTTATTTGGAAAGTAGCCATATAATAAGTGGAATACTGTACAGTCTGTCCGGCATTATGAATTACTTATAATTTATTTTGTATTACATTAAGAAAACCTTTATAATACAATTTCATTATGTATACAAGCTTCCAGTAGAAATATGAGGATATTCCATTACATATTTTAAGAGAACAAAACCTAAAGCAGCTAACAAAACATAAAATTCCTAACAAACCTGATAGCTCCTTTTCTGAAGTACAGCACTGAACACACACACACACGCCTGCAGAGTGAAGAATCATTCCCCTCTGGGCCAAGGACACGCTTTTTAGTATTCATTCCTCTCACACCCTCGATATCTAATAGATCTAATATTGGACACCGTGAGCGTGTGTACATGACGGTGTGCACTTGTTTGGACATATAGATGGCCATGCGTTTGTTTTATGGGGGTGAGAGAGGAGGTTAAAACACTACCGGAAGGGAGATAAAACCCCACACAGACGCTGACATTTGGGATTAAGACGACATAAATCAACACTCCAGCCAACCCTGTGAGACTGTATTTCATGCTCAAGGAGTCCAGTGTCCAAACAGATCCAGGACTCCTATTAATCTCTATTAGACAGCGGCTCTGCCTGGCCTGGAGCCCAGTGGGCAGCTCAGGAGACCCATTCAAGCCTAGACGAGACCTCGGCCTCGGGCACCTGCACAGGGCCGTGCCCTTCTCTAGCTTCTAGCTCATGCCCCACCTTCAGCCAAAACAAGTCACAATGCAGCACATATACTGAATCTGATCATATGTGCACCAGGGTCAGAAATGATCTTACTTAAAGTGTTGTCTTTTGTGTCAAATACTTCAAACAATTAATTCAGTCAATTAGAACACTAGGCTGTTACCAATCAAATTTTAGCTGCATCAACAAAAGCTATATTTACACTGCAAAGGTGAAACAGAAGCTGCATCTGACATGGAATGTATGTTTATCTACACAGACTGTTTTTGGGCAGTTCATATAGAACATGTTTTTCCATTCTATTGTGCTACTTTTCCATTGTTTTTTTATGCAAATGCACTAGACGGACATGTTTGACCATTGAAAATTAGTTCAACTTTGAAAAAAAAAGTGTCTCGAGACTTTGCATTTTTCTCCCATTCCACTGCCCACGTCTTGCGTTTATGAAAGCAAAAAAGGATTCTGTGTGAATAGCCCCTAATGCTGATCACAGGTGGCATACATTTCTTACACAAAAAACATAACATATAGACTATTTAATTAAAAAACAAGAACTCATTACAGGATTGGGCTGCAATATTATGACCATCATTGTCGAATATTTGCTGATATTGTAATAATGATTATTAACAT
This sequence comes from Sinocyclocheilus grahami, assembly GCF_001515645.1. Taxonomy (NCBI): domain Eukaryota; kingdom Metazoa; phylum Chordata; class Actinopteri; order Cypriniformes; family Cyprinidae; genus Sinocyclocheilus; species Sinocyclocheilus grahami. The sequence continues at coordinate 44,630 of NW_015506016.1, forward strand.
TGATAATCGAATACTTACAAGAACATTTCTGGGTTTGGGGAAATGGCACGTTATATTCTGGCTACACAGACAAAACAAAAATCAAACAATAATTTATGATATATATATATATACATATACAGGTGCATCTCAATAAATTAGAATGTCGTGGAAAAGTTCATTTATTTCAGTAATTCAACTCAAATTGTGAAACTCGTGTATTAAATAAATTCAATGTGCACAGACTGAAGTAGTTTAAGTTTTTGGTTCTTTTAGTTGTGATGATTTTGGCTCACATTTAACAAAAACCCACCAATTCACTATCTCAACCAATTAGAATATTTCATAAGACCAATAAAAAACATTTTTAGTGAATTGTTGGCCTTCTGGAAAGTATGTTCATTTACTGTACATGTACTCAATACTTGGTAGGGGCTCCTTTTGCTTTAATTACTGCCTCAATTTGGCGTGGCATGGAGGTGATCAGTTTGTGGCCCTGCTGAGGTGGTATGGAAGCCCAGGTTTCTTTGACAGTGGCCTTCAGCTCATCTGCATTTTTTGATTGCAGATTCTCTATGGGGTTCAGGTCTGGTGAGTTTGCTGGCCAGTCAAGCACACCAACACCATGGTCATTTAACCAACTTTTGGTGCTTTTGGCAGTGTGGGCAGGTGCCAAATCCTGCTGGAAAATGAAATCAGCATCTTCAAAAAGCTGGTCAGCAGAAGGAAGCTGTATATATATATATATATATATATATATTTTTTTACATTAGAAAATCAAGACTTAAATTTTTACATTTTAGAAGCATGAAAATCCAAAAGGTTATTTAAAATGGGAATTAATTATATACAGAAAAATGTGAGCATAGAACGTTCCCCATCACTGAAGCGGTCCATGACTTCTACAATGAAAAACACTGCAAAATGTATCTCTTGCTTACATTGTATCTGTACTTTGACAGAAGCTCAACAGAAATGTCTGCGATTGGTTGTAATGCTTTATGCTGCAAAACATCTGAATGCATCAAAAACTGATATAAATGTAATGCCACTATTGACAGTATTTATTTATTCTCACATTGAAATTTAGTTTAACTGTGCAGGGGCATTTCTGCCCCCTTATCTTGAATTTGGGGGGCATTTTTGTTCGTTTTGGTGCCTTTTTTTGCCCCAAGCCACCATTGATGTTTGACCTTACTGCACATACATTGGTATTCACTCAGATTTGGCTGTTGTATTGGGCTGTACTCAGACTTGAATGACACACAGTGACCCTAAAACTATTCTCAATTTAGAAACTTAAGTCATACTTCTTATATAATGCAATGACTTTCATACATTTTTAAATGCGATTTAAGTCTCTTTTCAGACCAATTTGTATAATCACACACTGTAAGAATTCAGTGACCTTGCTTTTGACTGTGATATATAGGTGTCTGTGATAATCTAGTGTGAAAACATGTGGCAGATTTTAAATCAAGCACACTCATTAGAAGAAATTTACATTTCAAATATCATGTGCATTGGAGAGATCTTTATGTGAGATGGACCACAGATGGTACTTTGGCAAGGTGATATACTGAGTTTAACACTGCACAGCCCTCATAGAGGACAACTATTAACCTTAGCCTTAGCACTTGCTAGTTCTACACATCACAGACTGTCAGGGACTATATCTTGTACTCGAAGAATAAACAAAACAATGTTTTAATCCAAATGTGTATCCTTAATATTTGTGAAGTAACAATGCTACAATCATGGGTTTGACTCTCAAAAAATGATGTCATCATTTACTCACCTTCAAGTTGTTTGAAACCTTTCTTTTGTTGAACATGAAGATATTTTGAAGAATGTGGTTAGTCAAACAGTTGCTAGTAGCAATTGACTTCCATAGTATGGAAATAAAATATAGTTAGTGAGAACCAGCATATCTTATTTATGTTCAACAGAAGAAAGAAATTCATTCAGGTTTGGAATAACTTGAGGGTCAGTAAATTATGACAAAATTCCCATTTTTTGGAAATGGAAATACAACGTACTATGTACTTTAAATGTAATGCAATTCTACCAAATGCAAATAATAATGTAAATATAATGAAAGTAGAAGGTGATTTATGCTGCTAAGGTCCAAAAAGGATAATCTTTCTCACCAACAAATCCAATTTATGCATTTCCATATTCATAAAATGGCGCCTTCAGATATTCCAATCACAAACAGCAAATCTGAATATGTACAACAAATAAAGAGTTATGAAAATAGTTTTTTGGAGCTTGATGTCCACTTTCATTATACAGAAAAAAGCATCTGGGTTGGAATGAAATGAAGCTAAGTAAATGATAAAATAAACATTTCATTTTGGGGGGTGCAGAATTCCTTTACTCATATGATTACCATCAGTTATTATACAGCTCTATCCACTGTCTGAAAATACTAAATTCCAAGGATTGTTCAATCCGAAAATCCTTGGAATAAGTATAATTGTGCCATACTGTGACAAGCCTTTGTGCTCAAGTAAGCACTCCTAATCCTATCAGCTGATTAACACATCTCATAATTACACAGCTGCCTCTGGAGTAGGCCGAACTCATGTCCTCAATGATGGCAGAGCAGGAAGTCAAGCTGAAGAGGATTGGGAGAGGGATGAATGGAGGTGTGCACAGGTAACATGTATGTGCACTCTTTTGGCCCCTCACACACACATCAAGGGAGGCATTTAAAGGCAAAAACAATTCTCTGAAGATTTTATCCAAGGTAAGCCATTGTTGCTATCCATGTGGCTGCTCCATTAACACAAGACCTCATATTTTTTTTTCAGAAAAAGACACAGCACAATAGAGTGAAGAAGTTGTCCTTGATGGGAATCCCCTGACAGTTGTCGTAACTATGATTTGCAGATAGCGGTGAGCATCAGAATAAAATACTCAAGAGACCGTAAGTGACCTGGTGAGCGTCTGTGTTTATTTTGCTCCCAGCATGCTTGAATGCCTCAGGGGAGTATGAGACGCTGCCTCATCAGCCGTAAAGCCCACTTAAATACTTCCAGGTGCTGAAGAACTCAAAAGAGATATTCCACCAAGGTGAAACATGGTAAGCAGGCTTATAAACACAGGAATAAACACAATGAGGATGACAACAACAACAAAAAAACTTAGCTGGCCTCCCAGTCTATGCTGGTTTTAGAGTGGTTTGGGCATTTCATCTGACTGACCAGCTAAACCAGCAGAACACCAGTATGGAGGGGCAGGGAGACGAGCTAAACCAGCTAAAACCAGGTTGGCCAGGATGGGTAAACAGTCAGACCAGTTTAAACCATCTTAGATCTCCCAGTCTGCTCAAGCTTGTATAGTTTTCTGGATTTAGTGCATCCAGGGCACTTGATAGTTGCAGCTACAACAAATTAAACCAGCTGAGACCAGAAAACCATCTTAAGCCTCCCAGTCTACTCAGGCTGGTTTTAGAGGGTTTTTGGCCACTTCTTAGCTGAAGAGGCTACTGTAGCTTGACCAGATTAAACCAGCTAAGACCAGCAAACAGTTTTAGGTCTCTCAGTCTGGATTAAAAGGGATTTTTTTTTTGCTGGCCAGACAAGATTAGACAAGATTTGACCAGCTAGACAAGATTAATCCAGTAAATAATCTCAGGTCTCCCAGTCTGTTCAGGCTGGAGCGACCAGGCTGAGAAACTTATTAGAGCAGCTATACCAGATTCAACCAGCTAGGACCAGCAAACTGTCTTAGTCCTCCAAATCTCCTCAGGCTGGTTTTAGAGGGTTTTTGGCCACTTCTTAGCTGAAGAGGCTACTGTAGCTTGACCAGATTTATAGATTTATAGATGTTTGGGGCCTTGTTAGCTGGCCAGGCTGGGAGACTTGCTAGACAAGATTAAACCAGCCTCTTTACCATTTGACAAAATGCATGTGAATTAGCGAAGGTTCTCATGAAAAAAAGGCTAATTCTTTTTAATAAAACCATTTAAGATGGAGGTTATTAAGCATCTTATTAAGAAACCACAACTAGATCCTAGTGAACTGGCAAATTATAGACCCATTTCAAATCTTCAGTTTATATCTACAATTTTAGAAAAAGTTGTGTCTGCTCAATTGTGCTCCTTCCTGCAAAAATTATATCTTTGAATAATTTCATAAGGTTTCAGGACCCATCATAGCACAGAAACTGCACTTGTTAAAATTACAAATGACTTGCTTCTTGCGTCAGACTGTAACGGGGCTGACGAGACGTGAGACATGTGGATCCATCTGCAGGCTTTATTTAAGAGACGTGGTAAACAGGCAGGGTCAAAACACTGGCAAACATGTATATGGCGGGCAAAACACAAGAATAGTCCCAGGGCTAGCGTAGGTCACCGATCAGCAGACAGAATCACAGGGGCGAGACGAGATGGAGAAATCCAAGAAAACAGGCAAAAATCAGAAACTGCAAAAACAGGCAAGGCAAAACAAGGAGACTCGGAAAGGGGTACAGGCTAAACAATACTCAGCAGAGAAAGGTGGTTAGAGTGGGTGTTATATAGTGAATGAGGTAATTAGAAACAGCTGTGTGCAATGGGTGCAGCGAACAGTTGAGACATGGCGAGACTCCAGAAGCTCAGCTGTGACGTAACGTGACTCCGGATGATCAGCTCTGACCTGACCAGACTCATGGATAATAAACTGTGACTCAATTTGACTCATGACGATCAGCTGTGCCTAGACTCGACTCATGACGATCAGCTGTGCCTCGACTCGACTCAGGAAGATCAGCTGTGCCTCGACTCGACTCAGGAAGATCAGCTGTGCCTCGACTCAGGAAGATCAGCTGTGCCTCGACACAGCACCCAGGACGAGAAGCTGTGCCTCGACTCGACTCATGAAGATCAGCTGTGCCTCGACTCGACTCATGAAGATCAGCTGTGCCTCGACTCGACTCAGGAAGATCAGTTGTGCCTCGACTCGACTCAGGAAGATCAGCTGTGCCTCGACTCAGGAAGATCAGCTGTGCCTCGACTCAGGAAGATTAGCTGTGCCTCGACTCAGGAAGATTAGCTGTGACTAGACTTGACTCATGATAATGAACTGTAACTTGACGATCAACTGTGACTAGACCAGACTCATGATGATCAACCGTGACTTGACTGAACTCCAGAAGATCAGCTGTGACTCGACTCAGGAAGATCAGCTGTGCCTCGACTCAGGAAGATCAGCTGTGCCTCGACTCAGGAAGATCAGCTGTGCCTCGACTCAGGAAGATCAGCTGTGCCTCGACTCAGGAAGATCAGCTGTGCCTCGACTCAGGAAGATCAGCTGTGCCTCGACTCAGGAAGATCAGCTGTGCCTCGACTCAGGAAGATCAGCTGTGCCTCGACTCAGGAAGATCAGCTGTGCCTCGACTCAGGAAGATCAGCTGTGCCTCGACTCAGGAAGATTAGCTGTGACTAGACTTGACTCATGATAATGAACTGGAACCTGACCGGACTCATGACAATCAGCTGTGACTTGATGGCGCTCAAGATGGGCAGCTGTGACTTGACGGCGCTCAAGATGGGCAGCTGTGACTTGACGGGGTGCCGTAGTGTCCGCCATTTTGCGATCAGGCTCCACTGTCACCGCCATTTTGTGAGCGTGCTCTGGTACAGCCGCCATTTCAGTCACAGACACTGTGTCGCGTTCCTCCTCCGCATCACCCACAGAGACGAGAGGGAGAAATCCAAAAAAACAGGCAAAGATCAGAAACTGCAAAAACAGGCAAGGCTAAACAAGGAAAACACGGAGACTCGGAAAGGGGTACAGGCTAAACAATACTCAGCAGAGAAAGGTGGTTAGAGTGGGTGTTATATAATGAATGAGGTAATTAGAAACAGCTGTGTGCAATGAGTGCAATCAGGGCAGTGTGCAAATTGTGCAAAGAATGATGGGATATGTAGTCCGGGGTGCTATGCAACAGTTTATGTAGTGCGAGAGTCAATGTAATGGAAAGGGTGACATCTGGTGGTGAATAAACGGAAGTCCATGGACTGAATTCGTGACACAGACCAAGGCTGCATCTCATTGCTAGTTTTACTTGACCTTAGTGCTGCGTTCAACACTATAGATAATGACATACTCATAGATCGATTACAAAACTACACAGGTATTCAAGGGAAAGCTTTAAGATGGTTTAGATCCTAACTTTACGATCGCTATCACTTTGCCTATTTAAATCATCTCTATAATTAAATCCAGTCAAGTGTGGAGTGCCACAAGGGATCTGTCCTAGGCCCTCTACTATTTTCAATATACATGTTGCCCCTTGGTACTATTATTAAAAAATATGGGATTAGTTTCCATTGTTATGTTGATGATACTCAACTATATATTTCAACAAGACCAGATGAAACTCCTAAATTATCTAAGGCAGTGTTTCCCAACCTTTCTTTAGTCGCAGCACCCTTTGGAAATTAACAAATTTGTGGCACCCTACAAAATTAATTTGGTCACAGTATTTGAATTTCTAACTTCGATATGATACTTTGAAAAGTATAGATATTCTGTACAGAAGGGAAGAACTGCCGAATATACTGTCATACAGATATTTTTAATATTATAAAAATAATTGTCCATCAATTATGGCAATCAGTAGGCTAATTTCTAATGAAAAGACCAATTTATATGACAGATTTTAATGTACACTCTTAAAAATAAAGGTGCTTCACGATGCCATAGAAGAACCGTTTTGTCTAAATGGTTCCATAAAGAACCTTTAACATCTGAACCTTTCTGTTTCACAAAAGGTTCTTTGTGGTGAAAAAAAGGTTCTTCAGATTACAAAAAGGTAAGAAAGAGATGGTTCTTTAAAGAACCTTTGACTGAATGGTTCTTTGTGGAACCAAAAATGGTTCTTCTATGGTATCGCTGTGAAGAACCTTTTGAAGCACATTTATTTTTAAGAGTATAGGCTTTTATTCATATGTAAACATTGTGAGATAGCTAGTTATAATGGTAATTAAACAAAGTTTTGCTCAGTGTATTTTTTATTTTACAGTTGGGTAATTTTGTTGCAGTAGCATGAGATAGCTTGATTTAAAACTTTGAATTGAATAAAAAATGACAAGGAGGCTAAGCTGTTAATAATAAAATAAGAACAAATAAAGAAATTACTAATGATAGCACAAATAAAAAAAATAACGATTTTATGAAATAAATAGCTTTTTAGTTTTTCAGGTAGGTCTAACACTTATTATCCAAATAATGTTTAATCCTAGAAAGCTATTATTATTATATCATCAGAGGACACGTGAGCATAACGGTTAGCAGATCAATGAATGAGAGGGCAGCATTACCAGAGTTGCCCATTTACCACACCTTGTTACAGCACAGTAGGGCTATTGCAAACAGAAACAATACTGTACTACATAGATGTTTCCTATCAGCTGTATCAGACAATCTAAGATTTGGTCAAGAACATGGTTGAAACATGAGGAGCCGAATTCCACAGAGGCCCAAGACACAGGATGTTCGTAAATCAGATCCTGGAGTGAGAGGGCAGCATTACCAGAGTTGCCCATTTACCACACCTTGTTACAGCACAGTAGGGCTATTGCAAACAGAAACAATACTGTACTACATAGATGTTTCCTATCAGCTCGACTTTTGAGTGGACTTTGCTGTTCCGATGAGCATGAACGCTATATGAGTGGAGCACTCACATGGGCTGTGAGCAACTGAGCAGAGCACACAAACGCATAGAGCGGGATAATACGCAGAGCGTCACATCACGTGAAAGTGAATCCTGAGCCGGTGAACTAATTTTCGGCAGCCGGAATTTCAGAGCATCTCTAATTATTGGCGACATCAGAAATGGATATTATATAATAACTGCTTTTTTTGAACATTTTAGCAATTTAAAAATATAAAAAAAGGATTTTTTTTACACGGCACCCCTGCTCTCGACAGATGGCAGTTAGGAATCACTGATCTAAGCTAACCGAGTGTGTTAAAAATGTAAAAGACTGGATGACCAATAATTTTCTCCTGTTAAATTCGGAAAAGACAGATATATTACTTATTGGACCAAAAAAAAATAATTTTTTGCTTAGTTGGAACAGCAGCTATTGTAATTTTTCTGTTTCTTTCTCTGTTTCTGCCATGGGATTGGCATCCCGTGGTAACTAGGAATTACACAAGCTTCAGTCTGGATCCAGCCCTTACAAAGACCTGAGATGACCGAACACCTGAGAAGAGATGATGCCAACCCCTAAGAAATCCTCGGATGATGCCAACCCTAAAAGACTGGATGACCAATAATTTTCTCCTATTAAATTCGGAAAAGACAGATATATTACTTATTGGACCAAAAAATAATAATTTTTTGCTTAGTTGGAACAGCAGCTATTGTAATTTTTCTGTTTCTTTCTCTGTTTCTGCCATGGGATTGGCATCCCGTGGTAACTAGGAATTACACAAGCTTCAGTCTGGATCCAGCCCTTACAAAGACCTGAGATGACCGAACACCTGAGAAGAGATGATGCCAACCCCTAAGAAATCCTCGGATGATGCCAACCCTCAGACAACATAAAAAAACGACCAAATTTTGCAATAAGTTTGAGCGCAACATATAATCATTGCTGTTAATAGTGTTCACCGTCTGTTTGATTACATGTTATTAACTAACTACTTGACTTTTACCGTACATTTCTGCCATATGGACATCAACTTGAGAATATAGTAATATTTCAATGATTGCTGGCTATTTAATTGGCAATGTGTCAGATAAACAAATATGGCATAGAACCCTTTAAAACCTAATTAATAACCTTCACTAAGACCTATACGAATTGTTTGAATGAAAAAAGAGAAACAGCCTTCAGAGCAGACAAATGAATGTCTACTAAGCGGACTGCAAATAATTTCACTGATAGACCAAACACAGTTTCTATGGCAATGAAAGGAAAATCTTCATAAACAACTTCATACCGTATTACAACAATGACAAGAGACTTATAGAAACTTGATCCTGTCTACAACTTGTTAAATCCTTAAAATCCTTCACAGCTGACAATCATCCAACGATTCCGGAGCAAATCCACATCAAAATTCATAACGCTCACTCTCTCACTTCATTTGATTAATAATTAATCAAAGCATTAATGAGATGGTAGGGAAACAACCAGGGACTGGATATTAGAGGCACGACTGCTCTATAAGGAGAGTGAGATTACTGTAGGAAAATGGGTTACCAGACACTCCTGCTCCATCTGTGTTGAATTTGTTGCGGATATATCTAAAGTTAATTTCCCAGAGGTGTTTGAGCCTGCCTGTGTATAAGACATCCATAAGCCAACAATAGGGAGGCTGAGATGTGATGAGGTTATGTTGGCACCTTGGCACATTGGGAAGCCTCCTCTGAAATTTAGACTAGTGTGGCAATCTCCACCGCCTGTCTGAACGTATACATCATATCCTGTGAAAGTCAAGCTCTCCTTGATACCGCCATCATAACTCGTTCTTCTCCGCTCACTCTTCTCTCTCTCACATCCTCACCATTCTTTCTCCATCTCCCCATTTGTCCGTTTCATCCTTTATCACTCATTTCTTTTGCCCAGTTTCAAAGGAATGATTTATCTAAACATCTAGCTGATAATCGCTTCCTCTGCCACGACACTCAAATTGAAACTTCTATGTTTGTAATTACATATCATGAAGTTGCAATTTAATATATTAAAGTTAAAAAATATAATATATGGTTAAAGTGTACTGCCGGATGTACTGACAAGAATTTGCGGTGAATGTAATATACTTGAATATTTCTATTAAAACTTGTATGTCATATATTAAATATATTTGTAATGACGAAGTTGTAATTTAGTAGATTTAAAATATACTTTATATGCACACTGTTAAAATTACAGTCAACTTTACATGTGGTTTAGTATATTTGTCAATAGATCAAAATACTGCATGTACTAATTCTTTGAAGCACACAAATTCTAAAACGTAATTTAAAATGAACTTTAAAGTAAACCATTTGATTTGACATTATAACAAATTAAGTGTTGATAAAAGTGTACTCTCTTTAAGTACACTCAGCCTGTGTCATGCACCGTGCTGGATGAATATAAGCGCACGACAAAGAATCATTCAAACAGTAGTTTAATCCAAATCCACAGGAGAACAGGTAATCCAAGAGAGGTAACATCCAACACAAGCTTCAAGGGACAAATCTAGGGTGGAGACGACTGGGGAGGAGCCATGGAGGAAACAGTTCGGATCAGATGGAGGGAGGAGCCAGGGAGAAGACAGGAGGGACTTGGAGCAGGAGGAGCCAGGCAGGACACAGGCTGCAGCTTTGATGGCGGCCCCCGGTGGAGCCGACAGAGGAAGGAGCCATGGTGGAGGAAGGGCTGATGACACCAGGGGGGCGACCGATGGAGGCGGAGCAGGTGGAGGAGGAGGCCAATGAGGGACACACACACCACAAGGCTACTTCTAGCACCGTGAGCGCCAGCGACAGGGGAACGACCTCCGTGGTCGTTATCGCACTGGCAGATAGTTCAGGGCAGATAGACAGTTCATTCACGGCCTCCATGGCCAAATGGATGACAGAAGACTGGGTAACTCAGAAAAAAAAAGTCAATTAAATATTCCAAGTCCTGCCTCAGCTCATCCTCAGCAGTGGTGCAGTGGGCTTTCTTCCAAGCCCTTGCATAGTCCACCGTCGCATGCTCAGTTGCCGGCTCTCACACCTGGTCTGACGTCACAGGCTCGGGCTCTGGGATGATCCGCAATTCTGTTGCTCTCTCAGGCGATGGCTCGTCGGTCGCGGCGGGCTCTGGCTCTCCGTCAGCAGTGGGCTCAGGCTTTGGCTCTGCACCGCAGGGTGATGGTGGGCTGGGGTCTGGGTTCGGAGTAGGGCTGGTGTCGTCATCCGCGATATCCACGGTGAGCGGCGATTTACAGGACACCAGCACCCTCTCCACAAAGGCGGCGAAGCTACCCCGAGGACCCTCCCCGGACAACTTCTCTCGTGTGGTGCCATTCAGTTCAGCGTAATAGAATGAGCAAAGACAGTTGTCCGGGTAGTGTGTGTAGTTGGATAGAAACACAAAGTCTTTGGTGTGGTCCTCGAGAGAGCGATCCCCCTGCTTCTGTCACACACCGTGCTGGATGAATATAAGCGCACGAGAATATAATCCAAGAGAAACAAAAGCAAACAGAATAGACTAGAGCTTCAGTACAAACGCAAACGAGGATAATTAATAGAACACAGGTGAACAGAATGACATAATCAAACACGAGGGGAAACTAGGTCACACTGAGCAGATGGGGAATGAAAACACAACAAGACAGTTCATGGGGTGTGACAGCCTGCAAGTGTACATTCAATTCAAATAAAATTAAGCACACTTCACAAGGGCAGCTACTGTAAAAGGCAATATTTTGTAATATAATTAATTTATACATAATAATTTACAATACTATGTTTACATTAATAATTTGTTTACAATAATTAAACAAAGCGATTAGTCAACAGAAGAGACAGACGGCTGCACGTGAGTATCCTGCGTAATACTTGTTTATAGATCTGCTTTTGGAATTATTACTTGCTGCTAGGAAGGAATATTTAGTTTTCTGCCTATTTCTACGTTATATTTTTGTTTGCGTTTGTATTTTTGATTGCACTTTCTGGTAATTATAATAATTGCCCTCAGCTAAGAAGGAGCGTGTGTAATTTAATTGCTCCCTTCCTGCGTTTAAGTGCGAACCGTAGTTTTGATTTGAGGAATTGCCTTGCTATAGACTATTGGCTGTGCTAATTAGAAGGTGGCCACAGCTGTTTTCACTTTAGTGTCTTAGACTGTGTATTTATCTGATGTCTGTGCGCTGACGCGGAAGCATTCAGGCCTCCTTGTGTGAAGACCAACGAGTGTAAAGACCTGCGACTTTACCTGCGCGACTTCACCGAGCAACGAAATCGCCAAGGCACTTAAGTATATTTTTGCTCTTCCCTGTACACACTCTCCTTTTCTGTCCTCTCTTTTCCACCTCTATCATGTGTTTCCAAACCATTTCGGTTGTCTCTCGACAACGCTCTAAGGTCACATGCAGACGGCAATGCAATGTTGCTAACCTGCGTCCTATCTCTACATCTTCTACTGCACCTTTTTCTTTCTCTGTGGGTCTCTGGAATTGTCAGTCAGCTGTCAACAAAGCAGACTTAATTTCTTCTTTTTCTTTAAACTCCACACTTAGCATATTGGGCTTGACTGAGACCTGGATTCGTCCTAAAGACTCCGCAACCCCAGCTGCTCTTTCGAACAATTTCTCTTTCTCTCATACCCCCCGTCAGGTTGGCCGGGGTGGGGGCACTGGTCTGCTCATTTCTAACAATTGGAAATACTCAACCCACTCTCCCCTATGCAATTATAACTCATTTGATTCTCATGTGATCACTATAACAGCTCCTGTAAAACTCCAGGTTGTGGTAATTTACTGCCCTCCTGGGCAAATTCTATCAACCTTCCTAGAAGAGTTGGATGGGCTGCTTTCCTCATTCCCAGAGGATGGCAGTCCACTTTTAGTCTTTGGCGACTTCAACATTCATCTGGACAAGTCTTATGCTACAGACTTCCATTCACTCCTTGCTTCATTTGATCTCAAACGACTTGCCACTACAAGCACGCACAAATCAGGCAACCAACTTGACTCAATTTACACACGCATTGCATACATTGTAATGCAGACAACATTCTGGTAAAATCCCTACATATCTCTGATCATTTCTTCATTACATTTAAACTACATTTTGCTACCTGTGTGCCACCAACCCCTATACAGGTTACTTTTAGACAAAACCTACGCTCCCTTTCCCCCTCCCATCTTTCCTGCGTTGTATCATCCTCTCTTCCCTCACCTACCCATTTCTCATCTCTGGATGTGAATGCAGCAACTGACACTTTATGCTCTACTTTAACCTCTTGTCTAGATGATATTTGTCCTCTCTCCTCCAGGCCAGCACGGGCTGCCCCCTCAAACTCCTGGTTATCCGATGTTCTTCGTGAACATCGGACCAAACTCAGGGCAGCAGAGAGAAAATGGTGCAAATCAAAAGATCTGTCAGACCTAAGTATGTATCAGTCTTTGCTTTCATCTTTCTCTGCTGAAGTCCATACTGCCAAATCTTCATACTTACACAACAAGATCAAAAGCGCTCCAGACGCACGTAATCTCTTCAAAACTTTCCATTCTCTCCTCTATCCCCCTCCACCACCTCCTACAACTTCTATAACAGCTGATGATTTCACCACATTCTTCACAGACAAAACCAGAACAATCAGTAGTCAATTCTCAGCCCCACACACACAGGACTTCAAACCAACCCCACCCACTCCAAAAACTCCCATCTTCTCCTTCTGTCCCCTCACTGAGACAGAAATATCAAAACTTCTGCTCTCCAGCCATCCTAAAACATGCCCTCTAGACCCAATCCCCTCACTTCTCTCCTCACAGGCACGTTCCCCACTGCATTCAAGCAGGCTCGGATAACCCCACTGCTCAAAAAACCTACATTAAACACTTCACTTACAGATAGCTACAGACCTGTCTCTCTCCTTCCATTCACAGCGAAAACCCTCAAAAGAGTTGTTTTCAACCAGATATCATTGTTTCTTTCACAGAACAACAAACTGGATCCTAACCAGTCAGGTTTCAGGAGTGGCCATTCAACTGAGACTGCGCTACTGTCAGTCACAGAAGCCTTGCGGATTGCAAAAGCTGATTCCAAATCATCAGTCCTTATTCTGCTGGATCTTTCTGCTGCTTTTGACACTGTCAATCATCAGATCCTCCTGTCTGCCCTCTCTTCAATGGGCATCACAGAGATTCCACTTTGCTGGACCAGAACAATCAGTAGTCAATTCTCAGGCCCACACACACAGGAATTCAAACCAACCACACCCACTGCAAAAACTCCCATCTTCTCCTTCTGTCCCCTCACTGAGGCAGAAGTATCAAAACGTCTGCTCTCCAGCCATCCTACAACATGGCCTCTAGACCCAATCCCCTCACACCTCCTCCAAGCAATCTCTCCTACGCTTTTACCAGCACTCACACACATCATCAATACATCTCTCCTCACAGGCACCTTCCCCACTGCATTCAAGCAGGCTCGGATAACCCCACTGCTCAAAAAACCTACATTAAACACTTCACTTACAGATAGCTACAGACCTGTCGCTCTCCTTCCATTCATAGCGAAAACCATTGAAAGAGTTGTTTTCAGCCAGATATCATTGTTTCTTTCACAGAACAACAAACTGGATCCTAACCAGTCAGGTTTCAGGAGTGGCCATTCAACTGAGACTGCGCAACTGTCAGTCATGGAAGCCTTGCGGATTGCAAAAGCTGATTCCAAATCATCAGTCCTTATTCTGCTGGATCTTTCTGCTGCTTTTGACACTGTCAATCATCAGATCCTCCTGTCTGCCCTCTCTTCAATGGGCATCACAGGGATTCCACTTCGCTGGTTTGAATCCTATCTCACTGGTAGCTCTTTCAGGGTGTCTTGGGGAGGGGAGGTATCCAAAGCACATCAACTTGTCACTGGGGTTCCTCAGGGATCAGTTCTTGGACCCCTCCTCTTCTCCATATACACAACATCACTGGGTCCCATCATACAAGCACATGGCTTCTCCTACCATTGCTATGCTGATGACACACAGCTCTATCTCTCGTTTCAACCAGATGATCCAACGGTAGCTGCACGGATCTCAGGCTGCCTGGCAGACATCTCGGCATGGATGAAAGAATATCACCTACAGCTCAACCTGGCAAAGACTGAGCTTCTTGTCTTCCCTGCCACTCCAACTCTACAGTATGATTTTTCCATCCAGCTAGGTTCTTCTACAATTACCCCATCAACTTCGGTCAGAAATCTTGGTGTAACTTTTGATAACCAGCTGACCTTCAAAGACCACATTGCAAAGACCGCTCGATCTTGCAGGTTTGCATTGCACAACATCAGAAAGATCAGGCCCTTTCTAACGGAGCATGCTGCACAACTTCTTGTCCAGGCCCTTGTCATCTCTAGGCTGGACTACTGCAATGCTCTTCTGGCTGGACTTCCATCAAGCACAATCAAACCTCTGCAAATGATTCAGAATCCAGCAGTATGACTGGTCTTCAACGAGCCCATGTTACACCCCTCTTTATCTCCTTGCACTGGCTACCGGTTGCGGCTTGAATCAAGTTCAAGACATTGATGCTTGCATATAAAACAGCCACAGACTCAGCACCCGCCTACTTCCACTCACTACTACGAATCTACATCCCCTTCAGAAGTCTGAGATCCGCTAGTGAGCGACGCCTCGTGGTACCATCACAGAGAGGCTCAAAATCACTTTCCAGAACATTCTCGTTCACCACTCCTGGCTGGTGGAATGATCTTCCCACCCCTATCCGGAATGCTGAATCCCTTACAATTTTCAAGCGACAGCTGAAAACTCATCTCTTTCGAAGCTACTTGACTTGATCATAAAATAAAAAAAAATCTCTTATTTATTCCTTCTCTTTCTAGCTTGTACTTATTTGAACAATGTCTAAGAACTTGGTATTACAACCACTTCCTGTGTCTGTTTGCCTCTTTAAGAAGAATCGCTTTATGTATCCCCCAAGTGTAAGTCGCTTTGGATAAAAGCGTCTGCTAAATGACTAAATGTAAATAATTTGTATACATTTGTCTTTTCCTCATGCATAGCCATCATACTTTCTAATTAAAAACTGAGCTAGCTAAACTACACAGTACTCTATAGAAAGCTATAAAGTTACACTACAAGCTAAATTGTTGGGTATTTTATATATATATATATATATATATATATATATATATGTGTGCGAGAACTCACCACTGGACTCTTTATTTACCTCCTGGTCAACAGGTGGCGCCTCTCTCCGGGTTCCTGCTGATTACTAACATTCATTAAGCCTGATGTGAAACACCTGTGTTTAGCCCTGTATAAGTGGGTTGTCATGCTTTGTTGCTCAGTCTTGAGCCTATGTTACCAGTTGCCTACTGAAAGTTAAGTCTGTTTTGTTGAAGTTCTTTGACTCTAGTTTCTGCTTTGCTTTTCTTAGTTTTTTTGAAGCTCTGCTTCTTTTGTTTTTGTTGCACTTTTCTACAGTAAAAATTGCCTTTTGCTGGAGATCAATGACTTTGAATCTTTATTTGGGGAGTTGACTCAATCAGTAAACTCAATAACTTAACGTGAGAGACCTGGGTTTGATTCCCATCTAGAACAGCCCTGGTACAATATATAAATATATTTATATATTATTGTTTTTTTTTGTTTTTTTTAAATGCATTAAAACTAGTAAAAGTGTAATTTGTTCAAATACCTGTTTAGCTCCAAACGGGGTAATAAATGCATTCTATTGCCATTTTGTTCTTGTCTGTTTATTGAGGAGATAAAACAATCTGATAAATTAATTACTTCACTGAATGCTGCCAAGATGAAACATCTTCAATAGTACAACATAAAACTAAATTTAAGAGAGAATATATACAATATCTACAAACACTGCATCTGTACTATCAAAAACATGAACCACACAACTGATTCAGTTGTCATTTACACTGGAACCATTTCAGTTCCAAAGTTTCCATTACTTCAATAATCAGATCAGTTTGACTGGCTCATTGACAGAAGCTATTTAAATTCAGTTAAAGATTTCAAAGAGTTCAACAGACACTACTGACCATCAATGGATTCAGAAGACATGCACTAGTGCACATACACTGTATGATCTACTTTTACTCTGTTTGACAGCCTCTTGTTACTGTCTGCTTTCATTGGGAAAAATCAGCATGATTCATCAAAATTTCTTCTGTTGAGTTTAAAGGAAGAAAGAAAGTATTTGGGTTTAGAGCAACACGAGGGTGAGTAAATGATGACATCTCTCATTCCCTCTTGCACTTTTCCCTTTTTTATCTCGTCTCTTTCACATATTCTCATTTTCAAAAGTGCCTTTGAACAGATGGAGATGTCACAAAATGTTTTATAGTACAAGGTTGGGGTGCCCCCACCCCCTCATCTGCATGTTCCAGACAGAGGTGCTGTCAGTTTGGATGACGGAGGATGAAAGTATGGCATGATTAGTGGGTTGATCCTCAGAGGTGAAGGACATGGAAAAGCTTGATCTTGATGAGAACACAATGGGCCATCTTCACATAGGTCGGCCCATGACAGCAGTGAATAATTTATTGACAGGTAATGGCTGGTCAAAAGCATAATCATGGGAGCATTATGAAACTCGATGAGGTGCGTGAGGGGACCTCAATAGGGGCTGATTTCTATTCATGATGAGTGGTCATCTGATTTTGCAAAACCACCGAGCAGTATTTTTCACATTTGAAATGAATTCATCATGCTAGCTTTGGGATGCCAATTGTTGCTTTGGGAACACCGCATCTCCAGCTTCCTAACTGCATCATTAAAAAATCTCTTCCTGGCAGAAGATGCATCTTTGGTCTTGTTCGGTAAGTTCAAAATGAACCCAAAATCTATAACAAAATCTGTTAAACACAAATCAAAGCCAAGGTTTGAATAGACCTTCATAACTCTTTTCATATTTCAGAGTGAAATATGATATTTGCTGAGGACAAAAAAATTTAATGGAAAATGGATTTTATCCATCAGGAATTTAGATTGTGACCAGGAACATGTGTTAAGAAACTAAATAGTGTCAATTTTGAACCAAATTATATTTTATTACCCCATATGTTTTCTAGTCATCCCTGTCCATTTCTGATCTGGGTGTGACGGATAGAAGATGTTCATATTCCACTGACACTCTTCAACAGAAGGGCTCTTCTGATATCATGTCCAAAGCTCTGAGGTTTGGTATTCCTCTGAGGGACAGCAGGTACCACTTCAATTAGCAACCGCTGACAAGCCTCCATATTTATAGACTTTGTGCCAATCATAACGAGCCATGGGAACAAACACGTTTGTATCATTCATTAGTACTGCCTGGTACGAAACAAAATTAGAAATTGGACAGAGCTGTTTTAGTTTTTTTGTCTTGTATCATTTTTCCAATGAGTAGTTACTGTAAACTCAACTGTACAAGAAAACAATGGCTGTTGGAAAGAAGAATCAGTAATGAGATCTATCTGTATGTCAACTGTTTCTCTTAGACAGCATTATTAAATATATATTATTTATTAATTCTATATAATGGACAATGATTTTGCTGAAGTCTCCTCCTTCTTGGATGATTCTCCTGAGAAAAGATCAATAGATTCACAGAGATACCAAAGTCAGCAATCAAATGTCAGAAACTTCAATATGAACTCAAATATTTCTCAACAAATTATTCCAAGACCAAATAACCAAGAAATATTAGGAGTGTCACGCGTGTGTGCACAGACTGAAGACAAAGCAGATGAATGATTCCAACACAAGTGTTCAATAAGCGTTTAATAAGAGTCCATATAAATCAAACACAGAAGACAGCAGCAAACACATATAACTCAAATGTAGACCGGACATAGAACTAAGGAACAGGAAGGAATTAAGTACTGAACCAAATAAGGTAATTAATGAAGCACAGCTGACACCAAACCAAAGTCCCTTTAAGGCAAGTCATGTCACTCGGCGGCCATATTTGAAACACCTCTCGGGCATGCAAGTGCAGCTCCTATCTCTTTGAATGGGGAAACATCCAATTCTCTAAAACTGTTCGCCAAGCTTAAGATTAAATTTCATATTTGAAATGACCAATGAAATCTGACAACAACTTTCTCATAAATGTTGTTTCTTTTGCTGAAATAGCATTAAAAAATGCTTATTTTTCAGGCTAGACCAGCCAGTACACATGCGCAGTGCTGAGCGCATGTTTCAGAATGCTGACTGTTTCTATAAGAACCGGGACTTCTAACAGCAGATGCGTTGACGCGATGACTTTACAGATTAGTGATTGGCTCTTTTACGCAGAAGGCGGGGATTTGTTCGATAGAGCAGCCATATTGAGCGTTGCATTTTTCCCCATTCAAAACTATACGAGTGACACGTCTTGGGTATTCTATAGTCTTTGCACCAAACAAACTAATAATATCAGTAACCATAGAAACAAAGGAAAAGCAAGAAAATCAAACAAAGGAACACAGGAACTAAAGAATACAACCTAAAAGTCCATGAAAACAGAAACATTACATATTTGTGACATAATGCCCCCCTCTGGAAGGCGTAAGCTTGCCGTAACGAACAAACAAACAGATGAGGGAGGGAAGGTGGGGGCTTTGGAGGTGGATGAGGAGATAGCGAAGGATGGCAAGAGGAGCAGGCGATGGGATGGTGACAGGTGATGGCGAAGGGATGGTGACAGGAGGACGACGAAACCCCAGCGGCAATAATGGTGAGTGCCCGACGCAGCAGACCTGGAGCTCAGCAGTCATGACAGCCCACGGCGGAGTCGAAGGAGAGAGGAGCCAACTTGTAGGCTGGACTTTCAACATCCGGGGGATGACCGACAGATAAGGAACCGATGGATCCCAGGGTGCAGACAGAGAGCCGATGGTACAGAGCGACACCGCTGCCATTGGCACTGGAGACTGAGACGGAGTTGCAGCGACGAGCATCTGAGATGGAACCAGAGTGCCCAAGGACTGAGGTGGGGCCATTGTGACTGAGAACAGAGCCGAAGGGAAGGAGGAACCCGCTTTAGCTGAAGGAGTGGAGAGACCTAGCAAAGCAGAAGGCTTGTAAGTCCATGACATTGGCAGAGTGACGACTGATCAAGGGGGAGCCGGTGGGACGAGAGAACCTGGTGGAGCAGCAAGGCCGAGGGTGGGAGGAGCCAAGGCGAAACCGACAGGTCATCAGGCCAAGGTGAAGCGAAGGGATCAGAAGCCGGAGGCGGAGCCACAGGATCCTCTCACTCAGGCAAGGCTAGTGGCTGAAGGACCTAAGGTTTCACGTTACAGCAAGGCGTTCCCAGGGAAGACAAAGGGCTGCAAGCATGCAACAGAGAACTGGTTGATCACTGCTGTGAGGGTGACAGAGGGAAGTCTAATGTGATCCATGATGGTAATTCCAACTGCCAACCGGTCAATGATACAGGTACACTGCTGTCTAGAAACAGCGATGATGACGCACAGACAGATAATTCCGGGTAGGATAGGGTGGGAGAAAGTACTTCCGTGTCCAGATCTATCAGCCAGTCCTTGGTGTCTAATTCCAGCAGGATTCCCTCAGCTGCTGATGTTGCTGGCTCACACCCCTGGTCAGATTCACTCTGGGGCGATAGTCTTCTTCTCCTCAGGATCTGGTTCACTCATCATGGCAGGTGGTCACTCTCTGTCTGAGGGGGACTTTAATGAAGTCTCCTCAGTCGAGGGCGTTGATGGGCTGGGCTCTGGGTTTGGCTGTGTTCAGGATCGGGGATAAACACTCTCCAGACACCTGAGAACAGCCTCCCTCCAGTCAAGTCCTATGGTGTCTGGGAGGTCAACGGGATGGTGATAGTTCGGCCCAATCCAGAAAAACGATGGCAAAAGTACTCCATATAGCCCAGCAAATTGTATTCGCAGCAAACTTAGCTGCATATTTCATTTATGATCCGGTCTTCTGTCACTCTTGTGTGCACAGACTGAAGACAAGGCAGATGAATGATGTTGCAACGCAAGTATTTAATAAGAATCCATATAGATCAAACACAAAAGATAGCAGCCAACACATGTAACTTAAAAGTAGACAAGACATCAAACTAACATAAAGGAATTAAGTACTGAAGTAAATACGGTAATTAATGAAATACAACTGAACCAAAAGGACTAATAATATCAGTAACCATAGAAACAAAGAACAAGCGGGAAAATCAAACAAGGGAACACAGGAACTAAAGAATACAATATTAAAGTCCATGAAAACAGAAACTAACTGAACACTTGTGACATGGAGAAACATCTGAGATAAATGTGATGCAAGTAACATAATTGAGATCTTTTAACGTTATTTAGCATGAACTAACAATGAAAAATACTTCAAAAATATGTATTAATCTAATTTAATGTTAATCTCAGCATACGTCAAAAGTGGTATTTGTTAATATTATTCAATAGACCATTAACTAATGTTAAAGGGATAGCTCACCCAAAAATGAATATCTTGTCATCATTTATTCACCCACGTCGTTCCCATAGGACTTTGGTTTTAATCTTTGAAACTATACTATATTCTAATGAAACCTGAGAGTTTTTGTCCCTCCAGCGAAAGTCCAGATGACCAAAACTTATAAGATCCAAAAAGGTTGTAGGCCTATAATGAATCCATATGAATTGAATGGTTTAATCTAAGTCTTGTGATGATATATGATATGATCAACATATGTAATTAGATTTATATGGATATGTTTTATGACAACTTCATGACCTTTATAGATCTTGAATTTTTTTTTGTTTCCTGGACTTTAAATTTTCAATTAAAAATAGCCAAAGGTTCATCAACAATTTTAAATAACCAAAGACTTATGGGTTTGTAATGACATAAGGTTGAGTAAATGATGACAGAATTTTCATTTCAAGGTGAACTACAGTATCCCTTTAACTAATAGGAACTTATTGTAAAGTGCTGCCATGGATTTCTTCCGTGTATCACAATATAAGATATTTTGAAAAATGCCTCAGTGTTTGTTGTCCATATAATGGAAGTTCTACTTAACACTACAGTGAATACTTAAGACAGCCACCAACATACTCATACACACAAACACATGTCTGTGAAGCATTCTGGGAGAGATACATGATAATTGAGGTCAGTCACCCTGTCCAAGCTTTGATCCCTGATCATAAAGCCTGCGAATCAGTTACACCCTGTCAAAAGCCTTGAAACCTGTATGGCTCAATAATGATATCTGCCCTCTTCACATAATCCTCTTAAATTATTAGCATTCAAGGTGCAGTGAGCTCCATCCCATCCATTCGGCCTAATGGATGAACATGCCTCCAACATGCTTGAAATTAGTTTTTTTTATTAATCTGTGGTACAGTGACCCATTCTCACAAAAATATTAATAGTGTCTACTGTAATTACATAAGAGTGATAATCATCAGTTGACTAATTCAGTCAGTCATGGACTGCAGAGGGTATCAGTGTGTGTGTGTGTGTGAGAGAGAGAGTGTTTGGCTCTCAAAATAGGAAGAACATCACATTTTTCTCCCTCAGCAGTTAAAATAAGAAAAAAAATTTAATTAATAAAATGTAAGTAATCTTTGTTTCAGCGTTCAAGGTGAGAAAATGCCACACATAGAGACTCCCCTCTGCATCAGCCATCTCAAAATGGAAAGATGTCTCTCATTTGTCATTTTATCTCTCAGGTTCACCTCATCTCTCACTTCTCACTCACATGTAGCTTTTCTCCACTCAACTTTATGTGATACAACCTAAGGTTCTTTTGAGTTGTGATTTGAAACAACACCTTGCTCCTCACTTGCCCACAGCTTTCCACAGATCTTCCCTCTGCCCACACGCATACTCACAGACGCAGCTTTCTGCAGTGTGACTCAAGAATAAAGGTGTAACACCAGCCCACCGTGCCTTCAACAACTATCTCTAGTAGCAGTGTGCCTGTGGGAGGCCTGAGCCAGGAATGGATGACTGCTAGGTGAGGAAAGGAAACTCTGTGACAGTGAGAGGATCCTTTTTTGAATTTATTTACATGCCATTCACAGTATCCACCTTCACACAACTCCTTATAATATCTCTCGGGCTGTGCTCAAATTGAGGGGGCCTGGGATGCTCATGTTTACAACATTCTAGAAGATATTTTTATATATTAGGTAATTTTAAGTATTGTGTTATTTTTTTATTTGTTTGTTTATGTGAAGCAGAAACAGAAAAAGGACTCTGCTTTGAAATCAAATTAGAACTTAAATTAAACTTTTGGAAACACTTTTGTAAATTGCTTGTTTATATATACAGTGGGTACGGAAAGTATTCAGACCCCCTTAAATTTTTCACTCTACTGTCACTTTTCATCAATTTAATGATTACTTGCAAAATAAAAGTATTAATTTCCTAAACTTCTACTGACCCCACACTTTTGATGTGTGTATATTAGGGGTGTAACGGTACATGTATCCATCCTGAACCGTAATGGTACAGATATCACGGTTCGGTTCATGCAGTCAGACGACGAATACAGTCAGTGTGATCAATCCAGAACAGGAACCGTCACACAGGAAAGAGCAGAAGAGACGATCTATACACCAACCCAAAACAAGAACAGAGAGTTCAGATGGCATGCAAGAGCTCGAAGAACTGCCTGCTTGTTTTAAATCAGCAGTGTGGGAAAGTTTCAGTTGACCGGCCATAAATCTGAACCGGTTTTTATTTTGGCTGATCTCTGTTCCAGAATTGCACACAAACTGCATTGAAATCAAAATGTAATTTGTGTGGAATTTTTATGAAGTCTGTAAAGAGGAGAAAATACTGTACCAGGCAGATCACGATGCTCGAAATATAGGAAGACAAATATGTGGGGGGTTACATGAATATATAATATATAGAGGAACTGACCTTCTTCAGAAATGGCATTTTCTTTTCCTCTTACCTCCATATAATGCATATTAAAGTAGTGTTTATAAGCGCAGCGCTGCTTTGTTTACAGCGCTAGCCAAGGAAACTCTACATCGCTGCTGTTCCATAGGCGCCACCTGCTGTCAGAGAATAAATTAGCATTTTCATTCAGTCCGTCTGCTGTTTTTGTTTTGTGCAGGTGTCTTATTTAGCATAATTTCAAAAAGCTAAAGTCAGACCATTATGTTTTTGCTTGAAATTATACAATCTAATTCAAATCAAAAACAATTGTGCATGCTACTATGTTCAAAATAAATGAAAAATAAAAATACATTTCCTGTTGTACCGTATCAAATATCGAATTAACTCATATTGAACCGTGACCCCGAAACCAAGTTATGTACCGAACCATGACTTCTGTGTACCGTTACACCCTAGTGTATATACTAGCAAGATTCTGTGCAAGATTACAATTTTGACTTTTGATATCAAATATATCATTTTTATTATATATACTACATTAATTGCAAAAACAATTTACTGAGAACAACAACAAAAACACTCACAAAGAAGCATTTGTGTCCTGCTTTGGTGGGATTTTGAGAGGAAATTCCTCCATCAGTAATTCATATACTGTACAGTTTTGTCTCTGAGGGGCCTTTGCTTTAGGCCCACAACTGCTGAAGGTGATCATTTGTACTTTCACTATAAAAACTCATATTAATGACTCCTGAAGTATGACATTGTCTAAGACCTGAAAAATCTGAGGCTGCTTTCTCTTTTTGTGTCATGAGATGATGAGAGGAGAAACAGCACTTGGTTGTCATTGACTCAGACATATGTTCAGTCCCATGTTACTGACTGAGGTAGTGAAGAAGAAAAGGGGGCAACACAAGGCAGAGACATAACAAATGAGGAAGTGGAAGTGGAACAGACAGCAGAGAGGGTGTAATTTCTCCTCCAGCTCACTTCACAGTTCAGCTCTCTGTCGAACCCAGAGAGGCTTCTGCCAGGACCAGCCCCCCTTTTTGTATCTCTGCTTGCAGACAGACCCTAGAGAGCACACGTATATAGAGAAAGAAATGCTCTGAATTTTGGGGCATTGTTGTAGGAAGGCTTTTTTCCCACAGAAACAATGTGTGATTGTGTGTAAAACACAATTCTGAATTATTCATTCACGCTATAGTTTAGCAGACAGATCATGCTAGAGCTAAAAACTAACTTCACTTTTATTGTAATTTATTGTAATGACTTTTAACCAGCTGGTCTCAAGGTGATTTTTTTGGTGGATGTATGATGTCAGTTCCCTTCAAGTTCACACAGGTGTCCTATCAGAGTAACAACAGGTGTAGTTCATCACATGAATTATGAACATGATCCACTAATATTTGACAACCAGTAGGTGCTTGTGCTTCTTGCTTTAACACCTTCTACAGACTGTGTGATTTCAGCAATCTTATAAGATCATTACAAATCACACTGCGCGACAATGATCTAATAAACTTGGGTACGACATGTACCCTATGTAGACTGTATAGTGATGACACCTATACAATTGTAGGCTATGACACAAGAGCAAACAAATATAGTAAGATTAATAAATGTTGTTTTGCAGACTATCTTTGGTTGTAAGACCAGGGGCAAGTTCAAGCTTAAACCGGTGCGCAACGTTTTGCTACGGTTTCCGGTTTTAACGACATGTTTCCTGGAAACGGTGTGCAACGGGGTTTGAGATACATTTTCTCTTGTTTGGTGGGTGTGTCAAAAATGTCAGCCCAATCAGCAGCAACATGTATATAAATCACGCGGTATTAAATAGACAGCTGGCACAAAGTAATTAACATCAAAATAAATTCCCAAGAGCAAGTATATTGTTTGCACGTTTATTTACATTAAAGCCAAAATAACTGAAACAATAAGAGCATAAGTATAGACCTGGAACTTCTTTAAGTCTGTCTAAATATAATTTTGTAATTGCAATGTCTTCTGGTCCATATCCATATGCGCTAGACACTGATTCATGTAACATAAAAATGCTATACATATTTATATATTTTGCTATTGTATTGTGGAGTGACACTTTCATAAACTTTTCTATATTCCTCTGATTATATAATGGTAAATATTACAATATCATAGCACAACAACAGTGATCAGCAATAATGATAAGCCTAATACTCACAATAAAAATAATAAGGTCATATAGATCATAACAGTCTCGGAGGTAAGAAGTGGATTATCCTTCACCTGAAATGTTTATCTTTTCATCCTGAAATGCGAGGCAAATGTTGGATCACAATAATTAGGAACCACAGTTTCCACAAATCCCTTCACTCGATTGGGATGTTCTCTTTTATTCTGGACGGTAAGGGCAGTGACTGTAACATCGAGCATATTTTGCAGTATTAAACACGTATTTATACCGATTTCATCAGGCTCCGAAAATTCTTCAGAAAGAACACAACGAATGGCCTTCTCAGCTTCCATAGTTACAACTCTTGCGTCATCAGAACAGTGTGTTCAACGCACCAACGTCTCCGTTTAAAAAACGTTTTGCATTGTTTTGTTGGGGCTGAACGCAGCACAGGACAACGTCCATATTTGAACCTCTCTCAATGTATAACATCGAACCACTGTTTAGAAGCCACGACCAAAGAAATTGCCATGACTGTTTTATGTTGGTCATCTTTCGTCTGGGACAGGCCAAAATCGTATAGTGTATACCAGCATAAAACAAAAGTCACTTGGCTTAATACTTTATTATATAATGCAATGACATTCAGACATTTGAAGGGAATATCCTGTTCAATGCATGTTAAGCTCAATCACCATTAACTTTGACAAATATATTTATATATATATATATATATATATATATATCTTAAAATTTAGTGGGACAGGTGGATATACACTCCTATTTTTATATACTGTATATCAGTTTTACTATAAGCAAAATAACTGCCTACAATTTTAGTCCAACAACAACAAAATTCTCACAACGAATGGTTTGTGTACTGCTTTGGTGTAATTGTGAGTGGTAGGTTGTAAAATGTCAATATTATACCAAAACTGCAATACTGTGTTGACATGATTTTGGTGTGGGGAAAAAAAAAATTCATTAAATTTTACAATCACTACAAATTGAATTTGACAATTTTGTTGACTTGATGATGCAAGCTTAAAACTCTAAAAGGACCATAAAATACCAAGAATATAACTCAAATAAATCAGAAACATTTTAACAGAATAATTTATGTAAAAGCTTTTATAAAATTATAATCAAGTCCAAAAATCGGTCCCATTTACATCCATTATAAGTGTCTCACAGTAATCTTGTAAAGGAGGGACGAGTCAATACTATTTTAATGGTAATCAATATTATGCTACAAATGCTTTAGGTTGAGTACAACTTGTATTAAACCCGTACTGTTTCTTTAAGTGTGGCTGAAGTGTGAATACTTTTTGGCAGTACTGATTATGCTTTTTCATAAAGCCTGTCAAATGCTACAAAGCAACTGCACTGAAAAGCAGAAATGAGCATCAAGTCTCCTCTGTCCCTTGGGTATCATTGCTATGCACTTACAATAGCCACAATAATCAATAATCCACATGTATACACAGTTATAATTGCCCATGTTTTTTAATGCTCCCTACCCATCCTCCACAAGCAGAGCACTCTACTTAGGTTTATTAGCAGGTCTTCTTTTCTTCTCTGAAGATGGATAGCATTGCTTATCATTCTTTTTCTTGGGTGTTTGTCTTGGTTACATGCACTCCTTGGTTAGTGTGCCACTAATGGCCTTGAGATGGGTCCCGAACAGCTATGCATCAGTGTACAAGAGCCTCCCTCCCGGCGGCTAGCCAGCTAATCTCGGGGGATTTATCACACCCCACTAACATGTGCTAAGCCACACGCCAGTGATTCATTAAGCTGGCAGAATGACCTCAGGTATGCCGCCTGCCCACCTACCAACATCTTAAAACAAACATCGAC
Organism: Sinocyclocheilus grahami; assembly: GCF_001515645.1. NCBI lineage: Eukaryota > Metazoa > Chordata > Actinopteri > Cypriniformes > Cyprinidae > Sinocyclocheilus > Sinocyclocheilus grahami. The sequence goes on from NW_015506016.1 coordinate 72,148, forward strand.
TGTTTCACAAGCATCTTCATTCAAAACCCAATTTCTGCTCTCAGGTTACCATCGGAGGAGCAAAATGCTCGCTTCCTGTGGATTGTGCCCGCTCTTTGCAAGGTGTGAGGTAACTGAGAATATAACACTTTAAATTGGATGGTGTTGTGGCTAGCCTTTCCATCTGCAAAACAAATAATTGCAGGTCAGCTGGAGGACAGTAAGAGTCGAATGTGTAGTATACTCGTCATTAATCACACTTACCCCGAGTCCTTTACTGGCTGAGCCTTTAAATGGGATACACGCTTAGAAATGAGGGATACACGCACCAGGAAAAGAAACAGAACAACATAAAATGCTAAAATAAGAGGCAGGAGAAACGCAGCTGAAATTAACATTAATTTCACTTCTGGCGACCCTAGTTTGATTCCTGGCTCATGGTCCTTTCCATAACCACTCCATCTGCTGTCCACTCTCCAACTATCCTATCTCATTTATGTGAAAAAAAGGCCAAACAAATTATGCAAATAAGCCAAATATCTGTGCACCATGTAATACCTGTTTGTTAGAGGATGCAGCAGACTAACACAATATGAAGTACTTTACTGGAACGGCATCCATTCATCCATTCACTTAAAAATACCTATGTCTACCAAATAACACTCTTCTCCCTCATTTGATATAACTGCTGCATTATCAATAAATAATATACACAATAGCCATGTGCCTGAGATTAGATATGAAGTTAAATACAACTCGGAAAGGCAAAAACAATGACTTCTAGAATAATTGTGAATTTTATTGAATAATATTAATAGTAAATATGTATAATATGTTAAACTCATTGAACAAGCACAAGCATACGGCAGTATTTGTAATGAATATATTCATATAGTTTATCAAAACAAACTTTGCTGCTGGCATGAGATAGTCTGACCAAAACAGTTATGTAGTTTTAAAAGCTTCAAGAAGTTTAAAGGTTTTCCGATAGATAGATAGATAGATAGATAGATAGATAGATAGATAGATAGATAGATAGATAGATAGATAGATAGATAGATAGATAGATAGAGGTTGTGTTGCAATCTGCTTTTATTAGCATGTTGAATCGCTGTCAGTGAGTTAGATCACTCTGATTGGCTGTTCAGCTTTGCACAAGAAAAAACAACGTCAATTTTGTCACCGCTAGTACTTTGATGTCAGTTTGGTGAGTCTGGGCCACTTCCTGTTCTATCTGAATGCAGAAACAGATTATTTTGCCATTTCAGCAGATACAAATATATGCATAGGTAATGGCTTCGCTGCACACCCTTAATACACAAACAGCTCATTTAAATGAAATGCCATTTATCTCCTGCTTTTCGTGGGCAGTAATAGCATGACGTTAATTTCACCAGTTTTATGAACAAAGGTGAAATCTGTAATGAGTTAAATTCACACAAAAGGAAGGTGTGTATACGCTCAAAAGACTTCATTTACCCTCATTTTTCATTTGAGGGTGCTTAGCAAAAAAGATAAAGGCTGTTACTGTGAAATTGTCCCTGCAAATGTGATACAACTATTTAGTGAATTTGCCTGTGTGTCTCGCTCCTTCCATCCCCATGGGTCTGATGTAATCAGGACCTGATGCCAGTGACTCGTGTAATACACTTGGCAGGTCTGCAACTGAGCACAGTAATGGCAACTATATGCCTGACAAGACAGGAAACCTATCAAGCGACTTTATTGATCACCTGTGAATGGGGCCACAAGGGAACAAAGAGAGAGGTGGAAGCGCTTGAAAGAGGATGACATGAGATAAGAAAGATGGATAAATACTTGACAGGAAGAAATATAGAGATGAGGCAGAGAGAGTGAAAGAGTTGCAGTGTCTTGATTAGCCGCCGCAGGCTTTCTTATCTGGAATATTTTTGTATTGTTGTCTCACACAAGATGACAGTGTAGTTCTTGTTTCAATCCAATATCTAGTAGTGCTAAAACCCCACACCTGTTTGATTGCAAGTTTAAGCATTGGACCGATGGGTCTAGATCAGATGAATGTAAGGACGGGATAAACATCAAGAGTGTTTACATTAGCATCGGCATACATTAGCATAATGCACTTACTTGTATAATAAATAAAAAGAAAACGCATAGATAGAATACAAAACGATAAGAGAACCTAGTTTTTTTTTAAAGAAAGATGAATAGAATTAGAATAGAGTTAGAGGGTCAATATAAATAAAATAAATAAAAATGGAAGAGATGTGTTTTTAACCGATTCTTGAAGCTGGCTAAGGACTCAGCAGCTCGGATTGAGTTATTAGTCCAAAGCATACCATTCCTAGTGAAAGCTGTTTTGACAACTACCTAGCATGTCCTAGGACACATTCTGGGTGCCAGATCAACGCAAAACTTCCATTCTAAAATAATATTTACTGATTGGTACAAAACGTTTTTTGAATGAACAAAAAATCAAAATAAAGAGAAAAATATTGAAGAGATGGCTAAATTACCTAAAATAACAAAAACTCAATTTTATTTCACTCAATTTGTGGGTGAAGTACCATATTATGAGCCATGTCATTACTGTTAAACAGTTCACCCAAAAATGAAAACTTACTGAAATGTAATCACCCTCAGGCCATCCGAAATGTAGATGAGCTTGCAAAAATATTATGGATAGATGACTTTTAGCCAGAATTAATGGTTTGATGTTAAAAATGTCTTAATGATGGATTTGTTTCTTACAAACACATAATTTTTCACTTTACAAGACATTAATTAATGGACTGGAGTTGTGTGGATTACTTGTGGACAATTGTGATTTTATCAGCTGTTTGTCTCTCATTCTGGCGGCACCCATTCACAGCAGAGGATCCATTGGTGAGCAAGTGATGTAATGATAAATGTCTGTTCTGATGAAGAAATAAATGCATCTACATCTTGGATGGCCTAAGGGTGAGTTCCCTTTCAGTCGGTCACTCTCGACGTCACGTCGGATGACCGACGAATTGAGATCTCGCTTAGAGAGACCAATCTACTTTGAGTGTAAACTAAACGAGCCAATGCACATTGGCATGCAATTATTGCATCCAGCTGCCGCTGATCACAGCATGAGTATAAGTAGGCAGCAGATGCAGCGCATATTCAGCTTTTCGCTTCGGAGCCAAGCGATCACATCGTTCTGCTCCTGACTACTCTACTGAGAGAAGAAGACTGAACGAGTTCAGCGCGCTCTTGGAGAGCTCTTTGTGTTGGCGGTACGGTGCTTCAGTGGTGGTGGTTTCACGTGTCGAGTGGGTTGCACACATCAGGATGCACTACCCCCTGTTTGTGTTGCAGGTGATCATCTCCCCTGTGCACCTCAGCACACTAAAAGAGCAATTTCGGGTGCGTCTTTTTAAAGACGACGTTGTGTGGCAAACTTGACGTTACGTCTTTGTAAAGACAATGTGGGTCTTGCTATAGACAACATATCACCTGGGCGTTTCTGGATGCGGTCGTTACCTGGCGCTGGGTGATGGTCATGATCGCTGCCTCATGTGCCTGGGCATGTAGCACGCTGAGGTGGCGTTTGTGGATGAGTCATCTTCTCATTGCGGGAAGATGATCATCTCGGAGTCGCGGGCCAAGCTCCTTTTCCTCAAGGGGCTGAGTTCCATTGCCTCGATCTAGTTCTCCTCATGGCGGCAGCAAGGCGGGGCTACTTCAGGCAGTAGCGCGGGCAGTCTGAGGCCCTCCGCAACCAGTTGAGCTGCCAATGGAACGTGCTGGGCTCTCTTCAAGGAGCGTATCAGCCGTATCCTTTGGCACTCCTCCCGACGACCGGATGTCGATTGCTGCTGTAGCGAATCAGCTCATGGGAAATATGAATAATTAACCATAACTAGTTATAATTAACTATTCATATTTTAGATCCACTGTAGATATTTAGCTGACCACTCAGGAGGGTAGGGCTCGAGTGGAGACTTCCACCGTGACCCGAGCCCTCAAGGTTGGATGATTGGTCCTTCGGGGTGGTCCGCGTTGTCAGCGCCCCACCTCAGTGCCTTTCTTCCCAGAAGTGCATGAGGGGCTCACAAGGTCATGGACGGCACCTTTTACTGCCGAAAACCGATCTGCTGGTTCCTCCTCCCTCACCACCCTCGATGGTGGTGCAGCTAGGGGGTTACAAGGGTCTCCCCGGTGGAGCGGTCGGTTGTGATGCAAGTGAGTCCTAATACCGCCTCCACCCGGCAGGGTGAACCGTGCCTCCCCTCCCAGGTCTGTAGGTACTCGACTGGCCAGCGATGCATATACGGCCTGTGGAGAAGCTGCCTCCGCCTTATACGCTACGGCGTTACTGCAGGTTCTTCAGGCTAAGGCACTGAGGGACCTGCACGAGGGTGGTCACGACTCAGATGTTCTCAAAGAACTCCGCACCGCTACGGACCTCACGCCACGAGTGACGAAGGTCACTGCGCGGTCTCTGGGTTGTGCGATGTCCACTATGGTGATCCAGAAGTGCCAAAACTGGCTGTGTCTGGTCGAAATGAGGCTGAGGCGTCCACCCGTCCGCAGCGCCCCAGCCTGCTCATCGCCAAGGGCGGCCCCCTGCGTCCACCCCCCACTCCCGCTCCCACGCCGCATCTGCTCCGGCAAGTGGCGCCGTGGAGCTGGGCGTAGGCAGGCCGCCCCACCCATCCGGGCCCCCGTCAAATCTGGCGGTGAGTGACCCAGAGAGGGAGGAAGCTGCTCTCGGGTGATGGTCAAGGCACCTCTCCCTCCCCCGGAGGAGGGCCGGGTGGAGAATCTGGAAAATCTCGACGAAAGAGCAGTTTTCTCTGTCCCTGGGTCCCGGGAGGGTACGGAGAGTCATGGACGGACCAACAACGGACAACGCTCATCTTCCTCCTTCGTCAGCTGGCAGGAGCAGGTGGTTCGGGGGAGTCAACGAAGGCCCTACTCACGCACCCTCTGCCAACCTGTGGAACCAGGTAAGCATTGCACCGCACACTCAGACCCTTCTTCGGTCCACTCACAAGCCGCCCAACTTGGGTCCCTGCGTTCCACTTCGCTGCCCCACTGCGGGTATGGCAGTGGTTCCCTTGGTCCCGCTTGCACGGTGTCTGGGTGTCTGGCTAGAGCTACCCAGCCCGTCTCGCTGGTTTCTGCGGTCCATCAGCCTTGGCTACGCGATTCAGTTCGCCCGGCGTCCCCCCAAGTTTAGTGGTATCCGCTTCACAACAGTGAAGGCAGCCGATGGTCATGTCCTACTGGCGAAGGATGCGATAGAGCCGGTCCCTCCAGCCGATATGAAGACTGGGTGTTATAGCTCCTACTTCATTGTACCCAAGAAAGGCAGTGGGTTACGACCAATCTTGGACCTGCGTGCCTTGAACCGGGCCCTTCACCGGTTACCGTTCAAGATGTTGACGCAGGAACGCATCTTCGGATGCATCCGTCCCTGAGATTGGTTTGCAGCGGTCGACCTGAAGGACGCATACTTCATGTGTCGACCCTTCCGCACCACAGACCATTGCTGTGGTTTGCGTCCGAAGGACGAGCATATCAGTACGAGGTCCTGCCCTCCGGGCTGTGCCTGTTGCCCCATGACCAGGTAAGCATTGCACCGCACACTCAGACCCTTCTTCGGTCCACTCACAAGCCGCCCAACTTGGGTCCCTGCGTTCCACTTCGCTGCCCCACTGCGGGTATGGCAGTGGTTCCCTTGGTCCCGCTTGCACGGTGTCTGGGTGTCTGGCTAGAGCTACCCAGCCCGTCTCGCTGGTTTCTGCGGTCCATCAGCCTTGGCTACGCGATTCAGTTCGCCCGGCGTCCCCCCAAGTTTAGTGGTATCCGCTTCACAACAGTGAAGGCAGCCGATGGTCATGTCCTACTGGCGAAGGATGCGATAGAGCCGGTCCCTCCAGCCGATATGAAGACTGGGTGTTATAGCTCCTACTTCATTGTACCCAAGAAAGGCAGTGGGTTACGACCAATCTTGGACCTGCGTGCCTTGAACCGGGCCCTTCACCGGTTACCGTTCAAGATGTTGACGCAGGAACGCATCTTCGGATGCATCCGTCCCTGAGATTGGTTTGCAGCGGTCGACCTGAAGGACGCATACTTCATGTGTCGACCCTTCCGCACCACAGACCATTGCTGTGGTTTGCGTCCGAAGGACGAGCATATCAGTACGAGGTCCTGCCCTCCGGGCTGTGCCTGTTGCCCCATGTCTTCACATAAGTTGCGGAGGCACCCTTGTTCCCCTGAGAGAACAGGGCATTCGTATTCTCAACTACCTCGACGACTGGCTCATATTAGCTCAGTCTCAGGATCAGTTGTGCGAACACAGGGACTTGGTGCTCTCACATCTCAGCCTGTTAGGCCTTCGGGCCAACGGTCGAACAGAGAGCATGCCTCATGCAGGAACGTGCTCAGTCGGTGTTGAACTGCTTGAATACATAGCTGCTTCATATGAGACCACTTCAGCACTGGCTCAATGGCCGAGTCCCGAGGTGGGCAGTGGCAACGCTGCACTCACCGGGTCCAAGTTACACCGGCCTGTCACCAAACCTTCACCCCGTGGTCAGACCTTGCATTTCTCCGGGCAGGAGTGCCCCTAGAGCAGGTCTCCAGGCATGCTGTGGTTTGTACGGATGCCTCAACCACCGGCTGGGGGGCCACGTACAACGGGCTTGCAGTGTCAGGGGTTTGGACGGGGCCCCAACTGCACTGGCACATCAACTGCCTCGAGTTGCTGGCAGTGCACCTTGCCCTGAGC
>NW_015506016.1:79643-105401 GCF_001515645.1 Sinocyclocheilus grahami
GTTCTCAAAGAACTCCGCACCGCTACGGACCTTGCGCCACGAGCGACAAAGGTCACTGCGCGGTCTCTGGGTCGTGCGATGTCCACTATGGTGGTCCAGAAGTGCCAAAACTGGCTGTGTCTGGTCGAAATGAGGCTGAGGCGTCCACCCGTCCGCAGCGCCCCAGCCTGCTCATCGCCAAGGGCGGCCCCCTGCGTCCACCCCCCACTCCCGCTCCCACGCCGCATCTGCTCCGGCAAGTGGCGCCGTGGAGCTGGGCGTAGGCAGGCCGCCCCACCCGTCCGGGCCCCCATCAAATCTGGCGGTGAGCAAAAGAGCAAGAGGCCCCGGGACGGGCGACCCAGAGAGGGAGGAAGCTGCTCTCTGGGGATGGTGAAGGCACCTCTCCCTCCCCCGGAGGAGGGCCGGGTGGAGAATCTGGAAAATCTCGACGAAAGAGCAGTTTTCTCTGTCCCTGGGTCCCGGGAGGGTACGGAGAGTCATGGACGGACCAACAACGGACAACGCTCATCTTCCTCCTTCGTCAGCTGGCAGGAGCAGGTGGTTCGGGGGAGTCAACGAAGGCCCTACTCACGCACCCTCTGCCAACCTGTGGAACCAGGTAAGCATTGCACCGCACACTCAGACCCTTCTTCGGTCCACTCACAAGCCGCCCAACTTGGGTCCCTGCGTTCCACTTCGCTGCCCCACTGCGGGTATGGCAGTGGTTCCCTTGGTCCCGCTTGCACGGTGTCTGGGTGTCTGGCTAGAGCTACCCAGCCCGTCTCGCTGGTTTCTGCGGTCCATCAGCCTTGGCTACGCGATTCAGTTCGCCCGGCGTCCCCCCAAGTTTAGTGGTATCCGCTTCACAACAGTGAAGGCAGCCGATGGTCATGTCCTACTGGCGAAGGATGCGATAGAGCCGGTCCCTCCAGCCGATATGAAGACTGGGTGTTATAGCTCCTACTTCATTGTACCCAAGAAAGGCAGTGGGTTACGACCAATCTTGGACCTGCGTGCCTTGAACCGGGCCCTTCACCGGTTACCGTTCAAGATGTTGACGCAGGAACGCATCTTCGGATGCATCCGTCCCTGAGATTGGTTTGCAGCGGTCGACCTGAAGGACGCATACTTCATGTGTCGACCCTTCCGCACCACAGACCATTGCTGTGGTTTGCGTCCGAAGGACGAGCATATCAGTACGAGGTCCTGCCCTCCGGGCTGTGCCTGTTGCCCCATGTCTTCACATAAGTTGCGGAGGCACCCTTGTTCCCCTGAGAGAACAGGGCATTCGTATTCTCAACTACCTCGACGACTGGCTCATATTAGCTCAGTCTCAGGATCAGTTGTGCGAACACAGGGACTTGGTGCTCTCACATCTCAGCCTGTTAGGCCTTCGGGCCAACGGTCGAACAGAGAGCATGCCTCATGCAGGAACGTGCTCAGTCGGTGTTGAACTGCTTGAATACATAGCTGCTTCATATGAGACCACTTCAGCACTGGCTCAATGGCCGAGTCCCGAGGTGGGCAGTGGCAACGCTGCACTCACCGGGTCCAAGTTACACCGGCCTGTCACCAAACCTTCACCCCGTGGTCAGACTTTGTGTTTCTCCGGGCAGGAGTGCCCCTAGAACAGGTCTTCAAACATGCTGTGGTTTACACGGATGCCTCAACCACCGGCTGGGGGGGCCACGTACAACGGGCTTGCAGTGTCAGGGGTTTGGACGGGGCCCCAACTGCACTGGCACATCAACTGCCTCGAGTTGCTGGCAGTGCACCTTGCCCTGAGCCGTCTCAAAGGGTGCTTATAAGGCAAGCATGTACTAGTCCACAAGGACAACACAGCGACCGTTGCGTACATCAACCGACAAGGTGGTCTGCGCTCCCATCGCATGTCGCAACTCGCCTGCCACCTCCTCCTCTGGAGTCAGAAGCATCTAAGTTCGCTTCGTGCTGTTCACATTCCTGGGCTGCTCAACCGGGCAGCCGATGAGCTGTCTCGAGCTGCGCTCCCGGGAGAATGGCGACTCCATCCCCAAACGGTCGAGCTGGTTTGGAGACGTTTCGGAGCCGCTCAGGTAGACCTGTTTGCCTCTCCAGAAACCTCTCACTGCCAGTTGTTCTTCTCCCTGGCCGAGGGAACACTTGGCACGGACGCACTGGCACACAGCTGGCCGCGGGGCCTTCGCAAATATGCATTTCCCACTCACTTCCCCAGTGAGCCTTCTTGCACAGATGCTGTGCAAGGTCAGGGAGGACGAGGAGCAGGTCCTGTTGGTAGCACTCTATTGGCCTACCCAGACCTGGTTCCCGGAACTGATACTCCTCGCGACAGCCCCTCCTTGGTCGATTCCTCTGAGGAAGGATCTACTGACTCAGAGACGGGGCACCCTTTGGCACCCGCGTCCAGACCTCTGGAAACTTCAATCCTCCACGGCCTCTTGGGACCTGACTCTAGTGCTCACAGCACTACAGCAGGGCCCATTTGAGCCTTTGCAGACGGTCGAGCTGAAATTTCTTTCGATTAAGACTTTGCTCCTGCTGGCATTGGCCTCCATCAAGAGGGTAGGGGACCTGCACGCATTTTCGGGCAACGATTCGTGCCTAGAGTTCGGGCCGGCTGACTCCCAGGTAACCCTGAGGCCCCGGCCCGGCTATGTGCCCAAGATTCTCGCTACGACCTTCAGGGATCAGGTGGTGAACCTCCAAGCGCTGCCCTCGGAGGAGGCAGACCCAGCCCTAGCTTTGCGCTGTCTCGTCCGAGCCTTAAGGTGCTATGTGCTACGTAGACCGGACGCAAAGCTTCAGGTCCTCAGACCAGCTCTTTTTCCTGTCACGGAGGCCGGCAGAAGGGGAAAGTCATCTCTAAGCAGAGGATGGCCCACTGGATAATGGAGGCCATCACCATGCCGTATCAGGCACAGGGTGTGCACTGCCCGTTCAGGTTGCGAGCTCATTGAACTACATCCTCCTGGGCACTGGCTTGTGGCGCCTCGCTGGCAGATATCTGTAGAGCTGCGGGCTGAGCGACCCCTAACACGTCCGCTACATTCTATAGCCTTCGTGTGGAGCCGGTATCCTCCTGTGTTCTCACCTCAAACGGGTAGAAGCACTGAGAGGCCCCGGCTTCGGGTCGGCTTGCTAAAACCACTCCAGAGAGTCCATATAGTAGACCCTGTTGAGCTCCTCCGTCCCCTCGGCAGCCAGACGTGGCGGAGCGTCCGGTGCCAGGCCTTCACTCGTTGAATCCTCGAGAACCGGTAGAAGGCTGGGTTCCATATGTAAGACCTAAGTGGATCTCATATGTGTTACGTCCACGATATAGCCTTGAGCCCGTGTTTCCCCGGCAGACTTTTGCCATTCCAAGAGGGTTACAATCACCTCCAATCTTCCATATGCACCTAAGGAATGTTCATATTTTTATTTGCTTCAAACACCTTCTGTCGGGAAGGTTGGAGCTTCCTCCCCGGCAGACTTTTGCCATTCCAAGAGGGTTACAATCACCTCCAATCTTCCATATGCACCTAAGGAATGTTCATATTTGTATTTGCTTCCGAAACCTCCTTCGGGAAGGTTGGAGCTTCCGTAACGTCCCTGTTCCAAGTAGAACGGGTACGTTTTCCCAGTGTTATCCAGTCTTAGTCATTGGGTAGTGCCATAGCAGCAGTAGCTGGTCTTCTTGTGCAAGCCCTGGCCTACGCCAAAAAGTAGGGGCGCAGGTGGCTTCCACAGGACACTGGAAGGGGCAGTACCTGTGGCCCTTTGTTAGGGATCCCAATTTGTCTGTCATCCGACGTGACGTCGAGAGTGACCGACTAAAAGGGAACGTCTCGTTTACGTATGGTAACCCTCGTTCCCTGAAGGAGGAAACGGAGACGTCACGTCCCGTCGCCACAGCTCCTGTACCACCGCTGAGCGGCAGGGTCACCGGCTCGGCTCCTCAGCGAAAACCTGAATATGTGTTGCATCTGCTGCCTACTTATACTCACATTGTGATCAGCGGCAGCTGGATGCAATAATCGCATGCCAATGTGCATTGGCTCGTTCAGTTTACACTCGAAGTAGATTGGTCTCTCTAAGCGAGATCCCAATTCGTCGGTCATCCGACGTGACGTCTCCGTTCCCTCCTTCAGAGAACGAGGGTTACCATACGTAACAGAGACGTTAGTGTTAGCGGCAACTATTCTTTTAATAAAAACTAAATCAAAACATTTTCGTTTACTGAGATAAAACATATAAAATGCCATTAGATAACACTGGTGATAACACTAGACGGCTCTTATTGCCATTATTTAAATTATATCAGTTAACACATTAACTTTGGCAGCACAAAAACACTACAACTAAATAAACTGAAACTATGAAACTCTGAAAAACAGTCACTGAGTAAAAACTAACCAGCTATAAACTAAACTGAAGGGACAAACTGAAGAAGAAAAAAAAGAAATTGAAACTATAAACACCCTGCTCATGGATCACAGAAGGCACCGATTTGTGGTGTGCCAAAAATGATGCAATCCTTATGTTTTGCTTAAATATCCAGTTCTAATGTGTGCATTTCATTATCAGAGGAGTCATGTTAAGGTGCAGCCATTATAACCTACTGTAGTTTGCACAGTCTCTCTGTAGCAGTTTCAAATGGTGAAAAACTGAATTTGTTATGTCTGTACTCTGCAGCCACACATTCAACAGAGGGAGCGTTAATCTATAAAGTGGAACCATCCCTGACCTAACACCCGTCTTCTTCCTGTTTCCAAACATTTGAAAATGGCTCCCCGCTCACTCTCAGCAAGGCTTTCTTTTGGCAGAGAAGAAAAGGAAAGAGAAAAATCGCCCTTTTCCCGTTTCTCTCCTGCTCGCTTCTCACCAAAGAGTAGTCACTTTGTCCTCGTCTGGTGCTCAATGTGAAATTAATCCAGACGCTATTGTGCTAAAACAGGCCTGGCGTTTGCTAAAATGGGTCCTACTGTTTACAAATTGCAAATCGATATTAACAATTGAGCAGCTACCGTTCTCACTCATTCGCCTGCTTTCTCTGCAGTGCAGTGAGGGGAAGTTTATGTGACGCAAGGAGCTCAACATACAGGAGCACACTGACACACACACACACACACACACACACACACACACACTAACAGGTTCTGGTTCGGGGCATTCCTGTTTAATATAATTCTGTCCTTGAAGAAATAAAACACATTCATACACCTCAAAAGTAAATAAAATATAACCTACGGCACAAAACTAATCTGCTGACCTTAGTAAAGGAATAGTTCACTGTCATTACTCACACACCCTAATATTTTTCAAATAACGGTATGCTGTTATGCTATATACAGTTCAATATGACAAAGGGATGCCAAGCATCAATCAATCAATCAATCAATCATGTTAAGATAAAAGCACCACAAAAGAAAATAATTTTTAAAAACTGTACTTGAAGATAAAATATTATTATAATAATGCCAAATTATGTGATGTTTTACTTTAAAATACATTTTCATATTGTTTTTGTAATCTTTAGTTGTACTTTAAGGTGCACTTATTTGAATGGGCTGACTAACATACAGTACTTTTAATGTGTTGACTAACATACTAAAACACAATTACAATTTCATCATTACAAATGTGCAATTGCAAATATATTTAATAAATGACATACAAGTTCAATAGAAATATATATTAAACCGCATTAAAGTATATTTTAATATGCCATGAATGCTTGTCAGTACATCCGGCAACACACTTTAACCAAAAAATTAAATAAAAAAAGCACTCTTAAGTAATTGCATTTAATGTAAATATAAACTATAATCAATTTTTATTTAAATTACAATTATCATGCAATTAAGTGTCATAAAACATTACATTCGGCATATACTTATGTTCTTTTAAAGCATATTATTTCTATAATTAATAAGTATTATTTTTAAAAGTATACTGTGTTTTTTTCACAATCCCCATATGACCCCATGTATTACAGTGAGTATAGAAACTAATCACCCCCTCCCCCCCTCCTTTAAAATAATCGCATTTTGTTGCTTTGCAGACTGAAATGAAGACTGACACAGTTTTTGTTTTATTCAGCTGTATTTACTCAATGGAATTTATAACATCCAAGGGCCCGTTCTTCATACGTCGCTTATTACATCTGAGATGATTTGAAAGATTCCAGATCTTCTAATCCTGATAACTGATCTCTGGCTAATGTGGTTCTTCAAACGAATTTGCGTATTAGATTAAAATATCTGGATTAAGTTGTCTAGGATTACTGCACGTTCTCGTGTTCCCCGATAAGGGCAGATGTATCGATACTCGAAACCACGATCAGCAATGCAGCGATTGGCTGGCGGCAAGACAGCAACGTAATGACATCTTATAATTAAAAAAGACACCTGACGAAAAACTTGACAAATTTTTTGACTTTTATAAGGAAACAGCCAAGCGAACAAAACTACATAAATGTTATAATAGATAAATGAAATGTGCACTGTTTTTATTTTATTTAAATTTTTTACATGATTCCCAATTATTTATATTCATGATTTCTAATATTTGTACAGGCTTTACATTTTTATTTCAATGTACTAATAAACAATTAATTAAATTTTATATTTGAACAGATTTGTTACGTGACAGCATTAATTAAAGTTTCTTAAGGGTCAAGATCATGTTATCTCCATCAAGCCACTCCCATAATAACTGTCATCACTTAAATTAATGCACGACACTACATTATCTGTATAGCATGTGTGTAAGACTCGAATACAATTATGAAGTAATAATTTTATGACGAATAAATCTTTCAGTGAGTAAAACTGGCTGTGTCTATAGTATTAAAGATTACACAAAAGTATTATATTATCTTTAAATACATTTTTAAATGATTATTATTTAAAATTATTGTCCCTGGATTAGTAGGATACTCTTGTAATAAAGTCACGGTGGTGACGGACAGATTTTAAGTATCAATTCTGCTTAAAAAGATGTGATCTAATCCTGTTTACATGAAATAAGCCTGCTCCTGAGCAGGTTTAAGCTTACGGACCTGTTGCTATGACAGCAACTCCGGGATGAGCTTTGAAGAACCAAACAATCCAAGATCATGCCAAATCATCAACAATAAAATCCAGCTAACCGATTTAGCGACGTACGAAGAATGGGCCCCAGGAGAAAGATAAAACAAAAATAAAAAATAAATAAAAATAAAAAAAACAGAATCCCCGAGTTGGAAAAAGGATCACCCCTTTGTGTCAGTATTTTGTTGAACAACCTTTTTCTTTCATTACAACCTTTAGTCTGTTGGGATATGTCTCTGTCTCTACTAACTTTGCACATCTAGATTTTGCTATATTCGCCCACTCTTCTTAGTAGAACTCAATTTCAAGCTCAAGTTCAGTTAAATTTGATGGTGACCGTTTGTGGACTGCAGTCTTCAAGTCATTCCACAGATTTCCAATGGGTTTAAGTCTGGGCTCTGACTAGACCATGGGTCACCAAACTTGGTCCTGGAGGGCCGGTGTTCTACAGAGTTTAGATCCAACTTTCCTCAACACACCTGCCTGGAAGTTTCAAGTATACCTAGTGAGACCTTGATTAGCTGATTCAGGTGTGTTTAATTAGGGTTGGAGCTAAACTCTGCAGGACACCGGCCCTCCAGGACTGAGTCTGGTGACCCGTGGACTAGACCATACAAGGACATACACCTTTTTCTCCTTCAACCACTGTGTGCTCAGTTTTGCTGTGTGCTTTGGGTCACACAGCAAAACCTTCCCATTGACAACTTTCTGTCAGAGGGCAGCAGATTTTCCTCAAGAATTTAATGGCATTTTGCCCCATCCAATTTTCCTTCTATCCTGACAAGTGCTCCAGTCCCTGCTGCAGAGAAACAGCCCATAACAGGACATCACCACCTCCATGCTTTACTGTAGGAGTGGGGTTATTTGGATAGTGAGCTGTATTGGATTTTCGCCAGACATATCGTTTGTTGTTGAGGCCAAATAATTCAGTTTTAATCTCATCTGCCTCAGAATCTTCAAGGTGCGTTTTGGCAAAGCTCAGTTGTCACTGCATGTGGCCTTTCTTGAGGAGTGGCTTTTTTCTTGCAACCCTCCCATACAAGCCACATTTGTGCAGTAGCCCCTCGACTGCAGTACACAAGATCGTCATTACATCCACATCCAGGGGGTAGAGATGGGTAGGTTTAGGGATCGGGGGTGGAGACGGGTAGGTTTAGGGATATGTAAGGTGGGAGGAGTCGTATCTGGATCCAACCTTGCCCCCTGGATCTTGTGTTCTGCAGTGAGGACCATCTCCATTTGTGGAGAATTTGTGATAATGTTGTCACATGCACACAATGACCACTCTTTGTCATAAATTCCTGCAACTGTTTCAGAGTTGCTGTAGGCCTCTTGTTCGCCTTCGTCTGACCAGTTTCCTCCTGGCTCTTTCATCCAGTTTGGAGCGATGTCCTGATCAGGGAGGGTCTGTGTTGTGCCAAATACCTTCCACTTCTTAATAATAGACTTCACTGTGCTTCTAGGCATTGATAAAGCCTTTGAATTTTTTATTTTTTTTGTATCCATCTCCTGACTTGTGCCTGTCCACATCTTTATCCCGGAGATCTTTTGACAGTGCCTTGCCACCCATTGTTGATTGTCATAGTTGACAGTGCCTTGCCACCTGATTAGCTTCAGCTGATCAGGTGATCCTTTTTCCAACTCAGTGATTCTGTTTTGTTTTTTTTCCTGACATGTTGGTTTTATATCTTTCACTTGGATGTTATAAGTTGCACTGAGTAAATACAGCTGGATAAAACAAAAACTGTGTCCGTCTTCATTTCAGGCTGCAAAGCAACAAAATGTGATTATTTTAAAGAGGGGTGATTATTTTCTATACCCATTGTATATTCCAAGTATTCTGAGTAAATAATACATTTCAGTTTGTTCCTCACACAAACCTATCAGAAGTCTGAAATACTTAAAGTAAGTGTATCCTTTACAAACAGCATTTAAAGAGAGAAAAAAAACAGGAAACAGAATTAAGTTTAGTTGATTTTCTGTTTTAATAGCTCTGAGGAGTCTGTTTGTGTGTCACAGTGTGTGTGCGTTTGCACAAATTGATCTGTTACTTTACTCATTGTTTCTGAGCTCAGGGGACGTCCATCCGAGTTAGCCTCCCTCTGCCACAAATCAATATATTCCCCCTAACAGAGGCCCACACCTACCCACATTTACACACACATGCACACTTCCCTTTAACACCACTGCACAGTGGAAAGTATTTTTTTTCCAGGGAAAAATCCCACAAATACAGCCATGCTTAGCAACCATAAAAAAAAAACTCGATATTGCAGGCCTCCAACACACCCGCGAGACTGAAAGATTATGTGAACTATGAAACAATAGACTTATGACTAGTGGACTATCAAATATTTATATATTACAGATTTAATATAATAGATTTATACCCCCTGCCTAACCAATGCACAGGGGTAATAAAAATAGCAGCATGGTCACCTTTTTTTAAAGGAAACACTGCACTATTAAAGGTGAATACGGCAGTCGTTACCTTAAGGAGCTATTTCAACTCAATCCAACCCTGCATCCAAATGTTCATACTATCTTCCTAAATCAGTCCCTCCAGGATTTTGCAAGAATTTTTTCTGATTTTTGCGGCCTAAAATTACTGATTTTGTTGCGACTTTACTCAAAATTTGCAGTGATATTTGCGCCATTTCTTATTGTTTTGCAGTGAAAATATACCACAAAAAAACATTCTTCTAACATTGTTATGACTTTTCTGACTTCGAGAACCATTGCAGGGCTCCAGACTAACATTTGAGGACACCACCACCAGTGTCATTAAGTTCTACAGAAGGTGGCACCAGCACCTGACAGTAAAGCACTCACCCCAATCGTACATGTACATCTCGGAGATGTCTATTTGATGTCTGCATTTACATCTGCAAGATGTATTTTTTAGAGTGTTTGCTCATCTGCAATACGTCTCTAAGACGTTTCCAGTCAGATGTCAAATAGACATTTATTAGAATGCATGTAAAACTGCTTCTGAGACTACACAGCAGATGTTTCCCAGATCTTTAGCAGACGTCTTACAGATGTACTTGTGCTGTCTGGGTAGTTGAGATGCAGATAGAATTAACTTTTATTACTGTCATTCATAATATCTAAGTATAATTTAATAAATACAAAAATATATATATTAGGGAGTGGAAATGGCTAATAAGCCTGTACTTCTTTGCAGCCATCTACTAGTGGTAATGTAATGTCTTTTTTATTTTAAAATAAGTGTTTGCTTTCCTACATTATGAAACTTTTAGTTTTATAAATGGGGGCAACCTATGAAGGATGAACAGATAATGTCATCATCACATTAAAAATAACTTTCAAATTCAGTAATACTTAAAGCTTTGAAGTGCTGGAAAAAGTTGTGTGAAGCATTTAAAAACACTCGAAAACATTAGACCATTTCTGCCACAAGTTGTTCCTGTAGTTTTACTGTGTTTAATCCATGGTGAATGGTGGTGATTTGTGTTTGTTGAACAATGTTTTTCCTGGTTTCCACATCAGTGGCGTTTGTTCTGATATCTGTAGCTTTAACAGAATTCTGCGCCGAATTTGAATGCTTCTCACAAGATTTCACAGAGATGTTATTGATTCTGCAGCGAATTCGTCTACTTTCTTCACTGTATCTCCCAGCAGAATCGCAAAATCATGGAGGGACTGCTAAATAGTATGTGAGATTAGAATAAGTGTGTCTCAAAGCATAGTATGTTGAAAAGAGTATGCCAAAAGTCCCCGGATGGTCTACTATTTCAGATAGATTTTTGAAGTGTGGATCCATGCACACTCTAATGGCTAATATTACCCACAATCCATTGTGCTTTGGTGAAGGATTCAGTTCAAAACTACAAACACAAAAAAACTACAAACATGGCGGACATGCACGACCGACAGTTATAAGAGAGGTTTAGTATTTGAGTTACTAATAATCTACATTTAACCTGTTATTTTTTTATTTAATGTTACCTGTGTTACATTTCATCTGCAACAACAATGTGAACTTTTATAAACATCCGTTTGGCCATTAACTTTTAAATGCATCATGCAACGCATCATTTAAATGCAAAAAGTATGAGCAGAGTTATCCGCATAAAGACCCAAAGCTGGCAGTGTGTACTTTTTCATCACCAAAATAGTACATACTTTAAAGGCGTAGTATAAGTAGGCACATTGGGACGCAACACAAGTCTTGAACAGTACTTTCCAAAAGTACAAAAAAGTACAAAATATAGCCTGAAAATTCGGGAAGATTTGAAATGAAGTCTTTTCTGTCTTTTACAACAAAACGTCAAAAAAGGTAGACTTTAAAATGTTGATAATTAAAACATGTTGAAATAGTGTCTAAAAGTCAGATTTATGTTATTTTTTTATAAAACACTTTAAATGCATGTCAGCACTATCACAATGCACAAAACAAAACAAAAGGGGGGTGGGGGGAGGTAACAGGGCTGCACGTTTATGATTAATTGAATTCAACAGATTATGTGAAAATTATGTATACTGTATGCTGTCTATGGATACTGATGAGAAGATCAAAACCTTTGAGGCGGGACAAACAAAAATTTACTTTATGTAACGCTACCTACTTTTTCACTACTAGGTTGATTTTAAGTTTGATATTAGTTTATCTAATATCTACAGTACTAGCTTATAGTTTACCAAAACAGGTTGCATGTTATTTTAAGGTTTGGTTTAGGGTAAATTCCTTGTAAATATGCATAATTTACTGCATTACTATATTTTCTTTTAAATCTCTCATTTTGTATTTATTTTTGGAACTGATTGATCATAGACATTATTGATCATTGATTATGATTGATTATCATCTCAATTTGTTTTAATTGCCAAAATTATCCACAAATAATGTGTTTTGAAGTGCATAAGTTCAGATCAGTGAGGCCTATTATCAATCAGTTCCAAAAATAATTAAAAGGCCTGTGCTAAGTTCAAGTCTAAGTCCAACATTTGGTGGTAATATAGCATAATGAGAGATTTACAAACAATTTTAAAAAGTTGCTCATTTTTGATTAGGAACACCAAATTTTAGCACAGAACAAGGGTTACAATAAAGTGTTACCAAAACAAAGTGCACCGTATTTGTGTCAGTGCCAAAACTGACTTTCACTAATGTATTCCTGTCGACTGAATCATATTAATAATGTTTTGACTTTGATAAAAGCAGTAAATTTAGATAATTTTACATATGATCATATTTATGGCGTGCCATTGCCAGGGTTATTTTTCAGTATCACTGAACAAGCTCTTTCCAAGTTCTGTCTCAATAATGAGTTCACAAACCATGTTGTAAGGATTACCCCAATTGTGTCTGCGGCTTTCAAAGAACCATGAAGAGGGTCAGTGGGGAATTTCACCCTTTCTGCTGTATACTAAAATATGGAAAGTCAGGCTGGAGGAGGAGAAAGAGTCTTGAAGAGACCTTTTCTTTAAGAGCGGGTATGCTGGGTGTCTGGCCCCAGCGGTATTCAAAGTCAGAAGCTGGAAGACAGGGTGCCTATTGAAGCCAGAATTCAGGAGTGCATCAGGAACGAAAATGTCAACCATGGGCAGTTGTCTCAAAAGTCGAATGCTGAAAATACAGGGAGGGAGAGGGGAGTAAAAAGGGAATGGAAAAAGTAGGCTTGTTATTCTTTAAAGGTGTATGCATCTCTCTAGCCTTTTCTTTTATATTTGCTTTCATTACTTCTACTGCTCATGGTGACCAGGAGGTAAGGGTTTACAAAATCACACCTTCACACTTTTTGAAATAGTTTCTCTGCAAACAAAGGCAGAGTTTTCAAACATAAATATTTTAGCATTTAATTAGAAAGTTGTGACATACAAACAGCACCGAGAAAGCTGAGCAGGTACAAAGTCAAATGCAAATTGGTATTCGAGGAAAGAAAAAATAAACAGGGAAATAACTTTTCATTCTCACAAAGACATCCTGTGCAAATGAATTCAGCGAACAAAAGCTAAACGTTGACAAAACATGCAAATTGAAAATAAAGTTACAATGCAATCTGAGCCCTGCATTACAAACATTTGCCAGGTCTGTTCAAGGAAACTGCAGGAAGACTTGGAACGGTACCTTGTTCAATGAAACTTTATAAATGGAAGCTATCGTATCTGTCAAGACTTTGGAGAATTAATTACACAGAAAGTTACATTTTGAATGGCTAAAATATTATTTAGCCAGTTAGAAGGCTTTGAGGTGCTTTCTGCCTGCCAATCATTTTATA
This sequence comes from Sinocyclocheilus grahami, assembly GCF_001515645.1. NCBI lineage: Eukaryota > Metazoa > Chordata > Actinopteri > Cypriniformes > Cyprinidae > Sinocyclocheilus > Sinocyclocheilus grahami. Next base: position 92,944 of record NW_015506016.1, read on the forward strand.
TGTATTTTACACATGGAAAGCAGGAAGCTACTGTGTGACAGTAGTTACTGTTAACTAAAATGATTAAAAAATAATTTTCAGTTAAATATCATTGAAATAATTCTGAAGTAAAACAAAATATAAACATTAGATCAAAAACATAAAATGTAGAAATGTTAATACGTAAAAATGAAATAAAAATAAAATTTAAGTTAAATAGGAATATTTAAAAAAATTGACAAAAGCACATAATAAAATTGCTAAAACCAAAATGAAAATGAAAACTGAAAATATAAAACTGGAACGTAACTTGTTCAACTAAACTATATAAGCCATTATATTTGACAAGACTGCAAGCAAATGCACTCTAAGCGAAATATTCATAAATCTCATTCTTTTTTTTTAGCCAGTCAGAAGACTTTGAGGCGCTTTCTGTCTGTCAATCATTTTCCATGTTTATGCCCATATTCGGAAAGCAGGAAGCAAAATATAAATTAAACTAAAACTGAAATAAAACTAAAACTGACAAAAGCATATAACAAATTAAAATGAAAAACTAAAACTGGAATGTTAACTTGCTTTAAAAAAAATGATATAAATACATATTTCAAATACAAATATCATATTTTACAAGACTTTGGAGAATTAAATACATAGAAAGTTATGTGCTTTAAGTGAACTCAGGAAATTTTCATAATTCTTTATTTTGCCAGCCAGAAGACTGAGGTGCTTTTTCTTTAAATAATACTAAATTAACACTGCTGTGTGAAAGTTGAAGCACTGAAGCATTAAAATTCAATCATCAATTTCACTAGCAGTAGTCAATTGTTAGCTTATTGACATCAAGGGGCTTGTAAAAAAAAAAGTGGCTAAATCTAGTGGAGGAAAGGCTAGCATCACCGGACCGTGACCTGGGAATCAGAAAGTAGAAAGTAGTGGTTGAATGACTTCTGATTTATTAAAGTTGACTTTTATGTGATGAAATTCGAGTTGAAGTCGACTAGTCACTGATGACGTCATTAACGAACAAATAAGTCTGGAGCTGTGACAAACACCTTGTGCACAGCTATGGCATATGACACAGCGCTGCCCACATGGCTATTGCTCCTATAACAGCAAATTTTTATCAGTTATTTTGTCTGTGTCGTTATATTTCTCACAGATTTCTGATCATTAGCACTGTAAAGATTACATTCATATGAATGCATAAGTGAGAGCGATTGCGTGTCTAAAATAATTCTACCTGGCAGCGTCTCTCTCCTAGTAGTGAAGCTGTGGGATTTAGTTATTAAGAAATATATGCATGAACTTTTCAGTTTCTAAGCTATTTTATTGAGAAATCACAGAACAGTGTTGACAATACATTTCTGCGCTGAATGATTCTGTGTGTGCGCGATCTGCGTGTGATGCATGAGCTACTTTCTGTAGCCTATGTGTGTGCGTTACAGTGCAGCAGTGCATTAGATTAGAACGGCGATAAATTTACCTGTACAATAAGCTGCTTAAAATGTGCATTCTCCCATTCAATTTCGAGCATCTAGTAATATAATCACACATGTCTTGTGGAGCGCTTTCAGAGTATGCATTTATTTGTCATTTTAACTGTTTGGAAACGGATAGTAAATGTGGAAGTTCTTCAAAGGTTTATTATCCTGTTGCGCCCTCTATAGGACCAGCGACTAGTCGACGTCAAGCTTAAAGCATCATGGCAGAGCATTGAAGTCGACTAGTCGATTAGTCGGTGCAACCCCAAGCAGATAGAAAACATTGTCAAACTGTCAAAAACAGAATACAGTCAAGAATGAAAGACCTAGTCTTAATCTTCTTCTTTCAAGGCCTCTGTTGCATCAGCTTTGGCTATAACCTTGATTACATCCCAGCCTGAATTTCAATGAGTGAGAGTTTGTGTTATGTCAAGAATGTTGAGTCCTTTCAAAATCAAAGTTATTTTCAATATTCTACCCGTTTTCCCTCATGAGAAGGTCATGTGAGAATACTGACATACCTTCTGTATGTTACACCAGAGTGCTAACTAATATATTGGCCTTTCTGTCACACACCCGCCGCTCCTCGTCAAGAAGAGCACTCGGACTCTCCGGTAGCTCATTTTTCCCCCTGAGTGCTGACAGCATGAGGCAGTTTGTCCTCAACCTCAACCTGGAAAGACTCTCTGTGGGAGAGAAAAGAAAGTGCACATTTCAGGTAATGGCTGCGAGCAGAGAGAAAACAGAAACAGAAATGAGGAGGGGGAAATGGGGGAAAGGAAGTGAGAGAGGAGTGCTAATCTAGGCAGAGGGAAAGCAATTTCATAGGCAGAGTGTTTGGAACGATGTTTTTCACAGTGCTGAATCCATTTTAGAAACATCTGCAACATGAGAGTTGACATTTCTGCTGATTGGCATTTAACAAGTGCTTAAAGCGCTCTTGGTTCTCTTTTCACTCTTGTTCCATTTCCTGCTTCACAGGCTAGTTAGTGAGACAAAAAGCAGAAATGCAGAGAGAGCTGAAACAGACTCAGATGTCATTTTCCCATCTTAAAAATGATAGTTCAATCAAAAAAATAAGAATTTGTTAATGTCATTACAAACCATTTATTTCCTCTGTGTGATGAAAATGAGAAATTCAGAAGAATGTCCTAGATGTTTTTTCCATTAAATTGTAATGAATAGATACTGGAGCTCTCAAGCATCAAAAGGCACATAAAATCATCAAGTAATCCATATGAATTGTTTATTCCATGTCTTTGGGTGAGAAACTATTCACTATCTGCTAAAAATAAGAAAACATGAGAAAAACCATGTCCAATCTGTGCACAAATCATTCACACCAGATCTACTGATTCATTTAAGATCTGACTCAAAAGAACAATTCGTTCATGAATCATACACAGCATTCTCTCTCATGAACTCTCATAATCTTTTGACGCATATCAAGAATTTTCATTTTTTAAATGAACTATTCTTTTGAGACACTTTATTTTTCTTAATTTTTATGAAGATGGTGAATCACTAATGTGGCCAGACAGAGGCATTTTAAAAATGTATGTTATGAATTTAAAAGACAATTTCTTAATCTTCCATTCTTAAGATCATTTTCAATGCTAATTCATGTTAGATATCATATGTTAAAGTAATTTCACTGTTAATTTGAGTAAATATCAATTTTATTTTCAACTTAATTGCTATATACTGCATCTGTGGCATGCTCTCAATTACTGCAGATAATTTTGACTCATCTTTTATTGTAAACCATAACAACATTTATACAATAATCAGCATGAGACTGGTGTGATACCGGCCGTGCCTATGTAAAGTAATATTCAATCATTTAGCTCATATCGGAACCACATTTGCATGACCACACCCCTTTTTGCAACCCCCTCCCACTGAAATTATGTCAGTAATTCCTCTATCCAAGTGCTTTCAATTGCTTTCTCAATAAAAAAGTGGTCTTGTCTCAATCCAGAGAAAAATATGCACAGATCAAGCACCATCTACAAGTAAAAAAAATTGTGCAAAACAGTTCTAAACAGATACATTGGTGGATTTTGATGTGAAAGGACAAAAAGGGGATGGACTTTTTCACTGAAGGAAGTGTTATTATTGATTTTGGCCAGATAGTTTAAAGTTAAAATGCCTCAATTATGGATTTGTTTCTTACAAACATCCTGGTCTTCACTTCACAAGATGTTAATTTATTAAATTGATGGGTAATTAATTAATTAATTAATTGATGGGTAAATTCTCAGCTTTCAACTATTCCATGGAGGTCTGTATTAAGTTGAAAATAACTTCAAATATTCCATTCAGTTTCCAAATTTCCAATTTTATGGAGTTTATAAATGCATTTTAGTCATTGTTTGTTACCGACCAAATCCTTCTATGCCGTCTAACAATTACTCTCTTTTTTCCCAGTTAATGTCTGTCTGAGGCTTTCAGAGAGTAACTGACATTCCCACTTTTTTTTTTCTTCTTCACATTAGTTCCTGTTGAGTCCATGTGTGTGTCAGTGTAAGTTAAATCGGACATGTTCCACCCTGTGATGGCTGACAGTGTTTGACAGACACAGAGGGTCAAACCAAGGGCAAAATCAATAACACAACTTTTCAATTCCTCCCAGACAAAGTCTTAATATAACACCAGAGCTAAAGATGATAGCCACTGGATACACACATTGAGCAATCCACTCAACACTATTCAGTTTAAAATAAATACAACATCAATTTTCAATCAAAAAACATACTTTCTGATTATATTTAATTAACCAGTACATAGACTGGGTTATTTTCAGAACAATAGATCTTTCTTTGAAATCTTGAATCCTGCTAATTTAAGAGGAGGCAAGACGATTATTTCAATTCAGGATCCCCAACGGATATTATCAAATTCCTTGATCCAAATCTCCGAAATACCAAACTGAGAATGTTTCAAAAAGCAGATGGTGATGCAGATTGAATAAAAGGATAACCTCTCCATCCCTCATTCAGTTTCCATGGCAATAATAGGATGCCTGTGGGTTGCAGGTTAATCCAGAGAAGAAGAAAAAAAGAGATCCAAGCACATTTTATTGCCTTAATTCCAATGGTGTAATGTAACGATTTAATAATACTTCATTACAGTACTTAAGTATTTTTTGGGAGAATCTGTACTTTACTTGAGTTTTAATATTTCTGTCAGCTTTTACTCACTATATTTTTTAATTAAAATGTATACGTTTACTCTGATACATTTCCCCGAAGCATATTCGTTTCTTACTACAAAAGTCGGAAGAACAGACTGCAAGAAAGCAGGTTTGATGAATCAGTGGTCTGGCGCTTGCAAGTTAAGATTCCTAAAAAAACAACAACTTTGCGCATGTGTTTAATGCAGTGTTTAATGCAGTAAAAACTGTGTAAATGAATCCAAATGCCATTTCAGATGCGGATTCCATTTTTGCGAGAAAAGTTTTCTTATGTTGGAATGAAAGAGTCTTCGTAGCAGATGAAGTGGCTCTTATGCTAACACAAAGATACAAAATGAATTAAAACTGAACACATCTTGCTGCTCAAAAAAACGGTGTATTTTTAATAAAAAAAATTATATTCATTTGCTCCTTTTCAATTTTGAATTTACTTGTACTTTTACTTTCAATACTTAAGTTTAATATATATAAAAAAAAATACTTTTCATACTTAAGTACAATAAATATCACATACTTTAAAACTGTTACTCAAGTAATATTCTAAACGGTGACTTCTACCAAAGTCATTTTCTGGCAAGAGATCTATACTTTTACTGAAGTGTGGTTGCTTAATTCTCATAATCAATAAGTGATTACTGCATATGCTTAGCCAGAGGTTACTTCCTGTGCTGAATACAGCCAGTTTACCTAGTACATGAGAAATTGGCACATAAGCTATATCAACACAACTTTAGCAACAGAGATTTAGCCTCTATCAACATATACTGTATATATATATATATATATAGTTTTTTTCCACTGATGATCCTGTATTGATGCCTAATTTTACCAGTGAACTATTGATTGATTGATTGATTGATTGATTGATTGGTAAGGTCATCTTGAAAATATGGATACGTTTGGCAAAGAAGATGGATACATTTATTTCTATTGCAAAAATTAAAAGATAAATAAGCATTATTTTGTCAATTTAATTACAAGTAACATAAAAAGTATGCTAATTTATTCTCATAGGATTGTCTTCCCACACAATGTGGTGTTGACGACTGTCTATCTATCCAACAGAAGTGAAAGCGATATATTATGAAAGAGTCAATATATAATTTACCAAATGTTCCAACTAAAATATGAATCATGTCGATAACATACTCGATAAGTAGTGAAATTGTTGGAGTGTAACCAACTATTAACTGCTGTTTATTATAGTAATTACACGTGCTACAAATCGAGGTTTCTTACAATGTAGGCGCTTTCTGTGGGCCATGATTTTGTTGTTGGGTTAAAATTAGAAAATGTCATATTCAAATGATTATAATCTGATAAACTAATGTAGTGTCTCTAAATGAACCCTGCAGAGTTTTGTCAAAGTTTGCAACATATTGCAGATGAAAACTTGACAGTGTGTATATTACATCACCGTTAAGCTCAAGTAAAACCATGTTTTATAAATTAGAAGATGACTTTTAAGGAAAAACATATTTTGGGAGAGTCGAATCATAGACTTTAAGAGTTCAGCTCGTTATCTGAACTTTCCGTTTGCAGTGACATTTACTGAAATGTCTAAAACGCATTTAAAATAGTCTCCATTTCACTCCCAGTGAAGAACAGATAAGAGAAAGACAGCACGGTAACTTTCATCTTTAGGAGTGACAGATAACCCATTAAAACCCGGTGAAAGAGAGAGATAGAGGAATTGAGAGAAGCACAGAGTTGAGATAATGCTAATAGTTTAGTGTCATGCAAAAAAAAATCTGGCTTCAGATCACATGGACTTAAAGCTTGTGAATGGTCAAATGTCTTAGATATACTGCTGCCTATGGTCTTGCCCATCAGACGAATGTCAGGAATGGTTTCGTAGCACTGTGGTATTTTTCTTCTGTTGGCTTTCATCATTGTCAGTTTGGCTGCATTAAGTTAATCAGACAGACAGGCTTCCCCCCTCCGGTGCCAGACGAGGTCAGGACACAATCTGCAGTTCACTGCTGTGAATCAACTCATTACACTGGAGAGAGAATTGAGGGAAAATAACTATTCTCACTTAAACAGTGTCAAATGCCAGTGAATATACTTAGAAATACTCCACAAAAAGTCAATCCACTGTGTCGCTGAAAAGACCATAGGGCAAATTGCCATGTTTTCCAGACTGATTAGTGCCGATTTGTAATCATATGTTTTCTTTGGTCATGCTAAAAGAATAGTTCAGCCAAAAATGACAATTTGCTGAAAATGTATTCACCTTCAGGCCATACAAGATGTAGATGAGTTTGATTCTTCGTGGGAACAGATTTGAAGAAATACTGGACTGAGGGTGAGTAAAGCAACTATTCCTATAAACTGTAGCCCACTTTAAGTCTGAGAGATTTGTGTGACACTAAACTGCACTGAAAATTATATCATCACATAAATTGATAGTACCGAAGCAGAGGTCTGAAAAAAACTGCAGCAAATACCCAGGGATGAGATAATTAAATAATAGACGAGCCACAGGTAAGTGCATAAAGACTCGTCTTCAGGGACAGAAGATCATTTATATGGAACCAACAAAACCTCAATGCACTGCCAGGGCAATTATTGTAGAAGAGGATATACCAGAGGCGTTTTCTCAGACAAGACACTAGCTTCTAAAAAAGAATAATAACAGACAGTACAAATGTAAAATACTATTGCGTCTTCCATTGATCAGACAAACAGACAGTCCTGCTGCCCCAATCTCATGCCATTGGTTTAGACAATATTTTTAGCTAGATAGGATCCTCAACATGTTGAACAGGTCCGGACCCCAATTACCATTTTGCATTCTTTATGTGCCCTAAATGCACCCATTTGTCGAGACCACACTGCTGAGGACTATTACCCAACAGCCCATGAGGTAAAGTGTAGACCCAGGAGAAGGCTGTGAGGGTTGACTGTGTCATTTGGGGCAGCACAGTAGTATTCATACAGTTCTTAGTTCTTACTTAAAAATAAAAAAGAATAATGTCAACATGCTGTATAAATGGCTTACTTATAGTTGTCTGTATATTAAGAAAGTTTGAAAGAGAGTGTGTGAGTTATTAATTGGCAGAGAGAAGTGCCATGGATGTCATAAAAGGTGTCATTTTGTAATTGTCATTTTGAAGGCACTGAATCAGGAAACATGACACTTCTGTAAAAGCTTTAGACTGAGGAGCCAGACCTCCAAACTCAGGCTGTAAAGAAGAAAAAAGTGGGCTTAGCAAATGATACTTTCGTTTAAATTTCTCCCTCTTGCTCCTAGAAAATTGCCTTATGTGGATTTCTTCCCTTCTCCTTTCATTGTACTACTTCTACAAGAAACCTGAAGCCAGATTCACAAAACATTTATTCTCAGAATGTTTTCTATTCCTGAAAATACGTCCAAAGAATGTTCTTGTTTCCTTCAGAACAATCTTAAGAATTCGAATTTAAATAAATAAATAAACAAACATCTATCAACTCTTATAGTTAGGATAGAAATGATACATTTCATGGTTTGTTTCGAATATATAGCAGTAAAACAACATATACTAGCCACATTCCATAAATGATACTACATCAACACTGGCTCCCGAGTAAACCTGTTCAGAGCTCGGGCTAGTTTTCTCGTGCTGCGCTCAATTATTGGTCCAAGCTGATAAACGATCCGCACAGCTTAATTGCACAATTTTGTTACACTTTTGTTTCGTTAGATGTTTCTCATATGCAACAGAAATAGCAGAGCTTATGAGTTGGGCAACGTGGTGGTCGCACCAGTATGAGTGCTCACAAAATTTAGTCGCACAGGCAGAAAAAATGGTCGCAAAATGCAACCATTTGGGCACAGTCTGAAGCCCTGAAAATTATTCTACAACAATTCATGTGGTTAACTCGTCTCACACATTTTTCTAATGAAAAGATGATCTGTGGTTGCGGTGTAAGAAGGTTAATATTGTAGATGGAAAGATGGAAGCGTTTACAGTGCTGAAGTATTATTTTGCAACCTCTAGGCCTGTAATTTTATATTCTAAATAGAATGAATATGGGTTGTATGAATGAAATTCACACATACATCCACCATGTTGATATGGTCATGTGACAAACAGCATCCGTTGCATCACTTCAATGCCATTCTCAATTCCTCTCCTGAGGCCTCATGGGATAGTAAAATGTCCATTTGAATGTGCACTTCAGAATCTTGGCAGAAGTAGTAGGTAATCTGGGTATTTTCACCCTCTGTTTTTCAAATGCTATTAATTCGGACACACTGCTCTTTTGGCGTACTGTTTTTCACATATAGAGAAGTATTCTATCTTGGACGAAGCGATGGAGTCTGACAGGAAAGTCTGGTGAGCCTCTATCCAAATGAAGCATAATGCCATAGAGGTTATGTGCTGCTCTGGCTGGCTGGCTTGGACATCCCATGAGTCTTTGGGCAGGGACAATGGGGCAATAGACCTGCTAATACCAGATAAGCCCTTCCAAGGGCAGGTCCACTAAACTCTCTTACTGCTGACAAATACAGATGTGAAACCCATCAACAATGCTCCTTCATCACTTTTATCTGTTCCTTCCCTCCCTCATTCTGCTATCTCCTTATTTCATTCAACACTCACTCTCTTTCCTACTATCTTTCAACTGATCCTTTAGAAGTAATCCCAAAGGCTGTCAAGCCTTTCTTCACTCATGAACCTCAAGTCTGGCTCTTGACTTGTCAATGAAAAGATGTTCGGTGTGTGACTGATTTCGGCATGAGCCAACTTGTGTGACACTCATACAGGGCATGACCTTTGACCGGAAATTTATGGACAGGTAATGGAGCAGAGAGAATATGCCAGATCCGAATTCCTTTTATCCGTCCTCCTGAGCAAAACAGACCAATCCATCTGTAAGGATTACATGGAGCTTTATGAACATACAGTGGGCCTGTTCTCCACTCTTTCTGTGTCTCACTCTGTTTCTCATTATTCAAGTGTTCATTCCCATTTTATCTAATCCACACACACAGGCTATTTTCCTGGGATTTGCTTCCCAAGTCACATAAATGACACATATCTAAGCTTTACCAAAATGGCTGAAAAAGAGGTGCTCTACCAACAGAAGAGAAGGTGCAACCAAAAATCAAAAAGTCATGTCAATTAGAAAAGGTGCAACACTCACTCTTGAAGAAATCCAACGTTATTGGTTAAAATACATGTAACGTTTCGACCATTATCCAGGCCTAAAACATTGCTATACACTCTTGCAATTAGCAACATGTATGCTACATGTATGCTACTTTGCCAATTAGTGGATTCCAAACAAGACAAGAGCTTTACCAGATAATTCACTACTAAATATCCACTGTTGTGAATGTTTCCTGTCTGTTGTATTCCTCATATGCAAGTTTATGTGTCCATCCAAATCACCCAAATCCTAGTCCATAAGGTATAATTCTTCAAACAACATTGACTGTTTACAAACACATCCAAATAATGATTACTATCAATAATAACCCATTTAAAAAAAGGAATAATTAAAAAAAATGTGATGTTTCCGTGTTTTTCTTCAGCATTGTCATCAAATGTAAACTGATATGCATACAAAGAAAATCATACATTAAATACAATCACAAGCACACTGATAAATATATTTACCTGAAGAGCGAGATCTGTGTAATGAACAAAAAAAAACAACATAACCAACATAATCACCTTTACGTGATTAATCAAAACACAAAACAAAAAGGGTTTAAGAAACAAAACAAACAAATTTATGATATTTACATAATTAAACCAAACCAAAGCCTTTAACGTCTCATATTTATGTTGTCTGCCATTTAATATGTATATATATATATACTGTATATGATAATCTTTTTAGGCTCTTAGTAGCAGAAGAGATGAAGAGCTGAAAATGATTGACGTAGTAAAATTAATAATTTAGTGAAAATTACTTATTTCCTTTGGACAGTATTGCTGATATCAAAGTCTAAACATATCTGCTATTTACAAAGTCTTAGCATATTTTCCCTTATGAAAATTTACCATGCTAACCATGGTTTTGTGGCGGATTGATTACTATTTGTAACCACAGTGTTACCATGGTTAAACTATGGTTAGTGTAGCCAAACCATGATTAATTTGCAGTTACCATGATTTAACTACAATAACCATGTTCTTTTTTTTGTAGTAGTAGTAGTAGTAGTAAAACCATGGTTAATTTTCATTAGGGTTCTGTTCTGTTAGTCACAAACAGACCGTTTTCTACCACAGCTGTTTATTTTTTATCATAGCAATCATTTCAGACAAACAAACCGTGACTGGTCTCTGTATATGTCCATCAGATGCATTCTTGACCAGAATAGGCTGCAAAACAGACAAGGCTTCATGCCGATATAGAATGAGAGTCTATAGGAGTTTATGTGAGTGTGTCAATGACTGTGTATGGGAGAATGTGCAGCTATGGGCTTTATGTTTGTGCTAATGGGTTTGGCCATGGGCCGTGAAGGTGTTGTGGTAAGGCCAGCCAGCGGGGAAAGATCAATGCAGCCACACGGATAACGAGACCTGCTGCCAAGAGAAACACACAAACCAGAGACCACATAGCAAAGCCATCACAAAGCATGTCTTTCTCTCTCTCCCTCAGAGTCAACAAAGCTTTATTGGCACCACTGTAAAGATTTACAATACAGCCAAAGCATGAAATATAGTACTTATAAAGTATGGGTGTAGAAAATATACCTAGGTACTTGTACCTTAGGCAATGAGGACAGTGGCTATGTTCCAAATCACTGAGCTGCATACAGACAGCATGTAAGGCATCACAGACACACTCTGTTCCAAAAGTTATGTTTATGATTATGATAAAGCATCCCTGCTGAATAGACTTGCGTATACCAGCATGAATTTCTATGCTGGCCAAGCCAGGATTTTGCTGGCTATTGCTAGTCTAGTTGGTGACCAACTGTACTGTTTTTTCAACAGGGACAACAACCCTATTGTACATTTAGACAAACTAGGAAGAAAAAGCAAAATAAAGGTTAATTAATAATGTAGTTTGTTCAATAAAAAGTGTTTGATGTGTATTTGCTTATTAAAGTATTGCATCATTAGCTTAGCAACTTGCTAATGCTAAACTGTACTGACATCAATAGAGTCCCCTGTGAACTTCATGGAGTGTTCCAGATCAGTCATTTATTAGGCTGCTTTTCAGTTAGGATGCTGGCTTAGAATGCTGCCTATGTAGGGCAAAGAAATTTAGTAGGTTTTGTGGCAGAGCCAGTGTATCACTTTCACTCAGCGGACAAAGTGAGGTACTTTGAAACTGATAAAGTTTGTACTGTATTTGTTCCAGAAGAGAGTTCCTACTAGTGCTGTGTTCAAAATATCGATACGACGATGTATCGTCACAGAGATTTGACGATATCGACACTGTGGCACGTGTGCAGCAGTGGACCACGCTTAATTTTACAACGTTTAAAATTGAGTAGAAAAGTGCGAGGTTTCTAAAAAAGAATGAATAGAGCATCTGTTAATAATCTGGCCGCAGAGGAACATAACGGGGTTGCCTGATATACAGAGACGTAATCCCCAAAACAGAGCTTTACACTTGCGCAATACGGAAATATCTTCTAAGTGTGACAAACTTATCTTTGTCAACCTGGCAACCATGTGTACACGCTCTCTCTCCACTGTGGATAAACACGCTTGATTTCTGAAAACACCGCTTAGCTTGCAGTTGAGCTATCTCCACTTCAAGTCTATTCTCAGAAAAGTGTGATTCATCAACCGTTCATTTACGACGGAGAGAGAGAGGCGGTGTATGTATGAATTACCACCGTTTTG
>NW_015506016.1:105568-123402 GCF_001515645.1 Sinocyclocheilus grahami
GTTTCGCGTGGCGGTGTGCACAACATTTTTTTTACGTTTCCGTGCAGCTCCGCTCCGAGTTCAAAGCGACTCTAGCCGAACATGCACGTCTGTGCCAGCATTTGTGTGAAACAGAAGCAGTTTAGTGTTAAGTTCAGTTACACACAGACTAGTGCCAGTTAACTGTGCCAGACGTGCATGTTCGGCTTGAGTCGCTTTGAACTCGTGCATCTTCGGAAGCGGAGCTGCACGGAAACTTAAAAAAAATGTTGTGCACACCGCCACGCGAAACGACGTCGCGCGCACCTAAGCGAACTTGCAGACGCTCGAGTATAAATCAGCCTTGAGCGTGTGTGCGTTAGATACAGTGAAGACAGCGCGTTAGTTTAGAATGCTTTTAATTTTTTTTTTTATTGTAGAGAGTGTGTTCATTTGTGCAATGATAACCTACCAGCAATGTAAATGATTTTTTAAACATATTAGAATGAGTACATTAAAATATACATTTACTAGAACAAGTACATTATTATTTATGGGCTTAAAAACAAGATGCAAACAATCAGAATATTGTGCCTGGTGGGGAGTGCACAATGTAAACATGAAACATATGCAATTACCTATATTGTACTGTGGTACAGTTATGGAGGCCCTTCATAATGCAGAGGTCAGCTGCCCACTCTGCCAATAGTTAGAAATGGCACTATAGTGAGCAGTGTTTAATAAACAGCTGTTTTACTATATTCTGCTGAGGTGAAATTCAGTGCAGTCATGTATCGTGGCGTCTGTATCGTGATACGTATCGTATCGTGACTTTGCTGGTGATACACAGCCCTAGTTCCCACTACCCACATATTCACACTTTTCTGTGTCTTTTTCAGCAAGTAGACTGTTTTTGCTGAGTCTGCATTCTCTGAATTACTAGGCAGAATCAAACCCTGACCGAGACAAAGTCAGTAATTCATAAGCAATGATCTCTTTGTAGGTCCTGTTTCATTTTAATTTTACTTCAGTTTTAACTAATTTTCCCAACATTCCACTTTCAATGCTATACTTTTTGTGACAGTGTGCTCAGTATTTATGTTTGATTTGTGAGTTGCTGATGTTCCTTTAATACAGGGTTACAGTGTTCCATAACCATCGGGCTCTGAGTTTCCTTTCAGGGTTTAGATGTTCTCTTTGCAGTTTTTTTCCCCCATTTGTATGTGCCATGCAAGTTGATTTCAAGCATTTTAGAAATTAGGAATTCTTTCTTGGATATCATCTCTACTCACTTAAATTTTTGGATGTATGAGAAATACATGGTTAAAATAACCCCACATTGTAATTCCATAAAACTGAAACATGCTGTCACGTAATTTGCACCAGACTTTTTTTCCTGTCATAAAATTACATTTTATTGCATTCCTGGCCCTTCAGGGTTTTTCTTTTAATGACTGTACTGTCATGTTGATTCCTGATGTGGTAATAATGAAGCCTTGGGTGAACAGGAATCAAAGAGGTTTATAAAACCTGAAAAAATACTTTCACTTTTGAGAGAAAAAAATTGAGTGGTAAATGGTATGTGACTAATCATTAACTATTCCTTTTAACTAGTTAAATTAAGTTATATTATTTTTTTAATTAAAAAAAAATATATATTAACTTTTAAATTAATCGTTGCAAGCTTCATTCAGACATAGCTACTAAAAATATGTTTTTGTATAGTACAATTTAGTTATTTAATTTACTACTTTTATTCAACAATGATTAAATGAGCTGAGTATGTCAGATTTCTATTTCAAATAGCCTAAATGTTCTTATGGACTTTCTACTCATCAAAAAATCTTGAAAAATAATAAATGATGGTTTCCACAAAAATATTAAGTATGTGTTTTTGTCACGATCACCAGCTCGAGTACCCTTGGTAGCCACCAGAGGACACTCCATGCCATACCTTTTCTACTCTTTCCTGGACTGCATTTCCCATAGCCCATTGCCCGGACTCATCGTACCTAATTGTTTTCACCTGTTGCTCATTACCTCTCCTTATATAAACCTGGTGTTTTCTGTTACTCTTTGCAAAGTCTTGCATTTGTCATGCTGCATCTCTTAGCCCTGGTATCATGGTTCTATTTATCTTGGTTTTGATGAACTTCTGCCTGGTTTCCTCTACTCTCCTGTGTTTTCTGCTTTGTTGTTGCTTTTGAATTGTCTCATCGTGTTATGATCTTTGCCTGTTATTCTGACTACGATTGTGGATTACCCTTTAATAAACAGCTGCACTTTGATCCTCAGCCTTCGTGTCCTTGTGCAGTTCATGACCGAAGACTTCGCCACTATGGATCCAGTCAAGTCACCTTTATTTATATAGCGCTTTTAACAATACAGATTGTGTCAAAGCAACTGAACAGCCAGCAGTTGAGTTAGTCTGCCTGCACCAAGGAGGTGGCCAAGGAGCTTGATAGACTGCGGATTCCAGCATGTCCTACACTGAGGATCTCGAGCCCAGTGTTTGTAGTGTCTTCCACTCCACTTCCAGCCTTGTCCTGTCTTGGCCGCCACTCCAGAACGTCGACCCATCATGACCGCCAGCCCAAAGCCTCTCCACAAGATGTCCGCTAGTCCAGAATCTCTCCACAAGATGGCTGCCACGCCAGAGATTCCAGCCGTCATGGACATGATGCCAGAGTCTTCAGCCATCATGGACGCCACACCAGTGTTCCCGGCCGTTATGAACGTTGCACCTGAAGCTAGTAAGGCAGTGCCCAGGCAACTGAGACTGATGTCCAATGTGGCAGACTGATGTTGGTGTGAGTGGCAGGCATCCTGGTGGTCTCAGTGCTCTCAAGTCCAGTGATTTTAGAGGTCCTGCCACCCTCCACTGCCCTTCCAGCAATGGCGGTCACCATTTTGTGTGTCTGGGCTATACTCACTTCTGAGGCAGCAGTGTCTGCTCCAGTCCATGAACACACTCCAGACCCCGCTTCAGTCTATGAGTCCCCTGCAGAACTAACTCAAGCCTTAGAGCTCAGTCCTGTGTTGGTGCCAGCCTGTGAGTACCCTGTCTGTCCTGTCTCAACCACAGAGGTCGCCCTTGAGCTCCTAGCCTGTCCTGTCCTGACATGGCCACAGAGGTCATCTCTGAACTCTTAGCCTGTCCAGACACGAGCATGAAAGTCATTCCTTGAACTCTCTGAATTTCCTGTTATGGCCTCAGGGGCCATTTCTAACCTCTCTGCACTCTCTATTGCAGTTCTGTCTGCTTCCCCTTGGGTGGCATTCAGATCAACCGTGGTGGGTTCCAGTTCTGCCTGAGCCATCTTGGTGGTCCCCTGCACCATCTCCGCTGAAGTGGTTCTCGGCTCCACCCTGGTGGTTTTCAGCTCCATCGTAGGGATCTTCAGTCCCGTCTTCTCTGCTATGGTGGTCATCTGCTCCTCCGTGGGGCTCTTTGGTCCCATCTGCTCAGCTGTGGTCATCTTCAGCTCTGCCCTGGTGGTCTTCTGCTCCACCTGCTTTGCCTGCTCTGCCCTGGTGGTCTTCCACTACATCGTGGGGATCTTCGGTCCCATCTGCTCTGCTGTGGTGGCCATCTGCTCCACCATGGGGATCTTCTGTCCTGTCTGCTCTGCCCTGGTGGTCTTCGGGCTCCACCCTGGCTTCCTGCTCTGCCAGCCCTGCCCTGTCACCTGCTCCTTCAGCTCCACCCTGGCTCCCTGATTCGCCTCAATCTTCAGTCCTACTTCCTGTCCAAGCGCTTGGCACTCCATCCCTCCCCCTGTTCCGCCTCCATTCCACCTCCCTCCTAGACTTAAGTCTGTTCTTGTTTAGGAGCATCTGGAAAGCCACTCCTTAAGGTGGGGGGCTATGTCAAGATCACCAGCTTGAGTGCCCTTAATAGCCACCAGAGGGCACTCCATCCCATACCATTTGCACTCTATCCTGGACTGCATTTCCCATAATAACACATTGCCCTGACTCATCATGCCTGATTGTTTTCACCTCTTGCTCATTACCTCTGCCTACTATATAAGCCTGGTGTTTTCAGTTACTCTTTGTGAAGTCTTGCATTTGTCATGCTGCATCTCTTAGCCCTGATATCCTAGTTCTTTGCATCTTGTTCTTTTGAACTTCAGCCTGGTTTCCTCTGCTCTCCTATGCTTTCTGCTTTAGTTGTTGCTTTTGGGTTGTCTCAGTGTTATGACCTTTGCCTGTTACTCCGACTACGATTGTGGATTACCCTTTAATAAGCTACTGCATTTGGATCCTCAGCCTTTGTGTCCCTGTGCAGTTCATGGCAGCTGAAAACTGTTTTCAACACTGATAATAAAAAAAATTGAGCAGCATATTAGAATGTTTTCTGAAGGAACATGTGACACTGAAGACTTGATTAATTTGCATCACAGGGCAAAATAAACATTTTAAAATAAATATATTAAAATAGATAACTGAATTTTAGGTGCCAGGGATTTTTGGAAAAATGCTGGATTTTGACATCAAGATGTCAAAAGCTTGTGGTTTGAAAGGGCTTAAAGATAGAGATCTACTGTAAATAAGAAAAATGTTGGGCATGACCGAAAGTTTATGTGGGGTGTAAATATACTCGTCTAATTTGCATATTATGACGTCATTAGGGGGCGGCCATCTTGAATTTCATAATATTCAGGAAATAGTAGATATTGAATTGATGTTTGGACTTATCTGCATGTTTTTTTGTTTGTATTTTTTTGGTCTTTTATCCTCATTCCAGATGATCAGAAAAGAGGAAACCAACAATAAAACAGGAGAAAGTACTAAATGATTACTATATTACTATAGTCTATAGTAGTAAAACGCATGTGAACAGTAGCCTACTTTTTGATCAGTTCATCAGTAATATTCAGGAAATAATAGATATTGAATGGATGTTTGAACTTATTTGCATGTTTTTTTGTCTTTTTATCCTCATTCCAAATGATCAGGAAAAGAGGAAATCAACAGTAAAACAGGAGAAAGTAGTAAAGTATTACTATATTACTGTGCCATAGTAAAATGCATGTGCCTATTTTTTGATCAGTTGACCAGCTATCTGCCCAATCAGGTATCTAGGTGACACAGTTTATAGTTCTTGAGAGCATGGTACCTCTCATTGCATGGCACAGTGTACAGACCTACTCCACACTGACTGCACCGTGTACCGCGGCCACTCCCACCTCTTTGGGGCACTGGATCCAGAGCGCTCTGACTGGATCCAAAGAGCTAATGCTACTTCCAGCCCTATTTCTCCTACCCCTGCTGCCTCTACCTCTAGCAACAGCTCTCCTATGGACACAACGACCACGTCCACCGCTACCACCCCCATCCCTGTTAGGCAAAGGGTCGAAACGATCACTGGTTTGTGCTTCGTGAACACTCTCGCCTTGCACGGCGGCACCATTGCGCTGCAAAGATGTACTGGGAGAAGCGCGATTATTAGACGACCGATCGTCATTTCCAAAAGGCAAATATTCCCCTTCAGAGTCAGAATCGGCGAATATCATTTGCAACACATCCTCACGGTACAAATTTTTATTAGCCATTTGGCGATTTTCTCTCACAAATCTCACAATTCCCTCACACGCTATGAGCTGAACTGCTTCCTCATCAATGACACGATAGCTCACTTGCTCTGCTATTTCCTCGAACACTTTGAATAGGAACGTGACGTAATTTTGGTCTAGAATCGAAGTACTACATGTCTGCCATCTAGTGGTAGGGAATACAAATGAGATATTACACCATATTAGGAACTACAGTCTATTTTATTAAGTATGACATCTTGTCGCAACTTTGCGAC
This sequence comes from Sinocyclocheilus grahami, assembly GCF_001515645.1. Classification (NCBI taxonomy): domain Eukaryota; kingdom Metazoa; phylum Chordata; class Actinopteri; order Cypriniformes; family Cyprinidae; genus Sinocyclocheilus; species Sinocyclocheilus grahami. The sequence goes on from NW_015506016.1 coordinate 111,342, forward strand.
TTTGTCACTTAGAGGGTTAAATTGGAATAATATTTAAAAATATTAGTTTTTCTGCTGTATTTTTTTATCAAATAAATGCAGCCTTGGGCTATATAAGAGATGTCTTTTTAATCTCTTGCTGACCCCAACCTTTCGAACATTAGCTCTATTGCCCAATATGTTAAACCACCTAACTAGGTCTGATTCTGCATTTTATTCTCTAATGTGATCTGATATATCCAATAGACCCTATATTTCTTTCATAAAAATTTGCATTGGAATATCTACAATCTTTTCTACTCTGGAAGTGGTTTGGATGGTCATGTTTTCTTTTCATCCACACCCAGATAATGAACACACACATACACAATGTTAGCCTCACACAGATTCACTCGGCAGGAGAGAGCCATACCTCCACCCACTGTTCTCCGTGGCCTATCTGCTTTTGTTTGGCAGAAATATATTTCTGTGAGCAAAAAGCTCGCCTCCCCACAAAGCGTCAGATAAAGAGATTGGGCTTGAAAGGCCGGCACCTCTGGAGCGCAACTCAGACTGAGACAGAGGACATGATATCCCGCTGAGAGATGACCAGTGCCCTGAATTCACACACCAACCTCGCAGGGACAGGAGAGAGATCCACACCGAACCCCTGGCTGACTCTTTTGTGTCCAATATAGGTCACACCACTGTTTCCACACACACAGAGTTCCTGTCTCCCTTGGCACATAATTACACACACACTTACATTTGAACCGTTACGCAAATATGTTCTTTCTGTGTCTGCTTGAGATCGCTTTGTCAATGATGGACAGCGGGGTTCGGAGTGGCATGTGTCCCTCTATTCCCAGTGGTGACGGGAGTAAATGGAGGTTCACAAAGAGCCCTCAGTCCTCACAGACTCCAGAAGAGACCAAAGGAACAACTCCCAACTCAGGCGAATAATACAGCTTTCCACTCAGACCCTTCTAGCTGACAGCTGATCCAATTCACTACACACAGCTCTGACATTTAACAAAACCGCTGCCAAAACAAACCACATACATATTTGCTCAAGGTGGACTCATGGTTTACTGCTGTTTACACAACAAATACATTTATGTCAGACAGGTACAGCACGGAAATTTTCGCAGTCAGTCATTCATATTAGAATGACAGATTGACTGACAGACAGACAAGCATCCATACTAGGTCAACAGACAGACAGACAATCATCCATACTAGAAAAACAGACAGTCAGTCATCCATATTAGAATGACAGACAGACAGACAGGCATCCGTACAAGAACAACAGACAGAAAGACAGGCAATCATCCATACTAAAATGACAGACAGACAGGAGGACAGACATCCATACTATAAAAACAAACAATCATCGATACTAAAATGACAGATGGAAAAACAGACAGGCAGACACCCATACTAGAACAACAGTTGGAACAGGCAGAGAATCATCCACTCTATAATGACAGACAGACAGACAGACATATATCCACACTAGAACAACAGACAGACACAGACATCCATACTAAAACAACAAACAGACACAGACAGGCACCAATACTAGAACAACAGACAGGCAGTCATTCATACTAGAACGGCAGACGAAGAGACAAACAGGAAGACAATCATCCATACTAGAACAACATACAGAAATACAGACATACAGACAATCATCCATACTAGAACGACAGATGGAACAGGCAGACAATCATCCTCACTATAACGACAGATAGACAGACAGATATCCATACTAGAACAACAGATAGACAGATATCCATACTAGAACAACAGATAGACAGACATCCATACTAAAATAACAACAGAAAGACAGACATCCATACTAGAACGACAGACAAACAGAATGGCAACTAGATTGAAAGACAGACAGAATGACAGATAGAGATAATAGCAGACAGACATACTAAAAAACAGCAGACTGTCATCCATACTAGAATTACAGACAAAGCATTAGTGATAGAAAAATATATGGATCAGTAGATAGATAGACAGACAAAGAGAGAGACAGACAGACCTGTCATTTGAATTAAAAATGTATTTTTCTCCATGAATTACAAAGCAAATTACCTAATTTTTTTGACTCACAAAGGCATCCACTAAGAAATCTAATCTTGTGCAGAATTCTTGGAATGTCTGTGACTGTGGTGGTGTATTTTTCCCCCACAATGCTTCTCCTCTTTTATTTTGGTATTTGTGGAATATCCTAATACCTTCTCTTAATTTATATCTAAAATGTTATAATTAATCAAATATACATTTATTTCAGTGCATGCCATGACGTATGCAGAGCATAAGACTTTCCACAGCACCCATATCCAGACAAAATGCTAAAAACTATCAATCCATCTGAATCAGTAGATGAAACCACAGATTTAAATGGGGTGGTTGATTATGATTTCACTTTTTGAACTTTAGTTAGTGTGTAATGTTGCTGTTAGAGCATAAACGATGTCTGCAAAGTTACGACGCTCAAAGTTCAATGCAAAGGGAGATATTTTCTTTTAAAAAATTGCTGCTTAAGGACTACAAAAAACGCCTGGTAGGAACTACAACAAGATTCTTCCTGGGTTTGTGACATCACTAACCCCAATGTTTAAACCCCGCCCCCGGGAACAAATGGCAAGGGGGCGTGACATTTCCAGACAACGTGCACTAGGCAGTACGCGAATCACAAATACACTGAGCCTGCTAACCAATCAGAGCCCATTGCGTAATTCTGAGGGAGGGGCTTCATAGAACCAGGAACTCAACAGACCATTTTGACGAGAATGGAAACAGCGGTGTAGAATAAAGGTAAAATATGTGAAAATAATGCTTTTTTTTTAAACAAAGCATGAACACGTTACACTGCACCCCATAAACACAATCAAGCTTTCAAAAAAAGCTGATCAATCACCCCTTTAATATTTGTGACTTGAAGGTCATTTAGAAAACATATTGCTTCGAAATAGTGGTACAGATATGCCATTTGTCTCTTCTAGAGGTTCCTAAGAGATTTTTATTTCTCCTAAGGAATTTTAAGTGAAATATCAGGAAACAGCTGATACTTAAATGAGCAACCTCTGAACGATCAAATTATCCTCTGGGAAAACATTTTATTCCATTCCATTGTGTTCATTTCGCTTTCTTTTGTTCCCATCTCTTTTGAACTGTCCTCTCATCTCTCCTTCTTTTCCTCTTGGTATTGCGGTCAGCTGGCGGAGGAGAAAAATATCCTTCAGGATGCAGATGAAGGCACTAGATCATGGCCAGGGGCACAAATGGCAAATTAACAGCACTCTAATTAGACTCATTAATGAAAGCTATGGGGCATGCTGGAATGTTTTCATGCCTAACATCCCACTCCACTTACTGTTTGTATCCTAAAGAATGCAGACACAATATGAACAATCCCACAAATTACATTAATCAGCCTGTATGGAGAAGATGGTTTGGGAATGTTTCCGTGTTTTTCATAAACACATCACATATGTCTTAATGAATCATTACACTGTCTTTTATGATGGGTCATAGCTCAGTTTTCCCCACATGTCCACATACACCCACACTCTATACAGAGAAGAAAAATGGCTTACTTCTCAATGCAGGTGATGTGGGTTGAATAACATTTCAATAGACATTGTTAATTTGCCTAAATGACACTGTAGAAAGATAAATTAAGCTATGTGAAACATTGCCATTTTTCTACATACCTCTGCATTGTCTTCGACCTGTCTTACTGGCTGTATCTCACTCACTGATGGGGTTTTCTTGAGATATTGTGGACGGGAGCAAATCGCTAAGGATCTTTGTCATCAGTAGCATATTTGAATATGGTTGCGAGTTGTTTAGTGATGTATAAAGTACCTTGAAAGCCATACTCAAGTAAAAGTACAGATATCTCACCAGAAAATGACTTTGGTAGAAGTTGAAGTCACCGTTTAGAATATTACTTGAGTAAAAGTCTTAAAGTATGTGATATTTATTGTACTTAAGTACGATAAGTATTTTTTAAATCTTAAACGTACTTAAGTATTGAACGTAATAGTACAAGTAAATGCAAAATGGAAAAGAAGCAAATAAATATCTAAAAAATATTCATACACAGCTTGAGTAGCAAGATTGTGTTCAGTTCACACACAGCTACTGGGATTGTGTTTAGTTTTAACTCTTTCTTCCACTTTGTATTTTTGGGTAAGAATAAGAAGCACTTCATCATGTGGGTTGAATAACATTTCAATAGACATTGTTAATTTGCCTAAATGACACTGTAGAAAGATAAATTAAGCTATGTGAAACATTGCCATTTTTCTACATACCTCTGCATTGTCTTCGACCTGTCTTACTGGCTGTATCTCACTCACTGATGGGGTTTTCTTGAGATATTGTGGACGGGAGCAAATCGCTAAGGATCTTTGTCATCAGTAGCATATTTGAATATGGTTGCGAGTTGTTTAGTGATGTATAAAGTACCTTGAAAGCCATACTCAAGTAAAAGTACAGATATCTCACCAGAAAATGACTTTGGTAGAAGTTGAAGTCACCGTTTAGAATATTACTTGAGTAAAAGTCTTAAAGTATGTGATATTTATTGTACTTAAGTACGATAAGTATTTTTTAAATCTTAAACGTACTTAAGTATTGAACGTAATAGTACAAGTAAATGCAAAATGGAAAAGAAGCAAATAAATATCTAAAAAATATTCATACACAGCTTGAGTAGCAAGATTGTGTTCAGTTTGAACTCTTTCTTCCATTTTGGGTAAGAATAAGAAACACTTTATCCGGTAGTGTCTTTCATTCCATCATAAGAAAACATTTATGGAATCTGCATCTGAAATAGCATTTAGATGTATTTACACAGTTTACGTATCTCAGAGGGGACATGGATGCATTTAAACTGCAGTTACAAATGCATAAATAGGCCTAATGTTTTGTTTACAACATAAAACGTTGAATACTGATATTTGAAATAATTTAAAACATGAAAAAAATAGTATGTTAAATTAAAAGCAAGTGACTGTTAATGAGTGAGTCATTGCGATTCAACCGATTCATTCAAACGACTGATTCATTCAGAAACAAAGCATTTGACTGTGGGGGAATGAGTGAATCACTGAATAATTTGTATCAACCGATTTGTTCAAAAAGCTGATTCATTCAATAAGTAAACACCATCCATTGCTCAGAGAAGCAAAACAGTTCTGTGATCTTTGTTTGGAACTATTTTCGTTAGCAGAATTGAGCAAAAACAAGCAATATTATGTCTAAAATGTAAGTCACTTAGGCCTATTGCTTTACTGAACTTGTATAAAATGATTATTAAATGTGTTCATGCTGATATGTGCAGAAAAACGGTACTCTTTTAGTGATATAGATTAAGTTAACTATATTAAATTATATAAATATAATAAGCATACAGAAGCATTTTTGCCATCTACAATTTAGAATGCCTAGAATTTTGAGTTTTAATAGACTAATAAATCAATGTGCGTGCACTCTGTGTGTGATTTGGTGATATAGCCTACTTGATCACGTCAGATCGCACAACATTACAACAACACTTACCATATTATCACAGAAGATATACTGTATGCTTTCCAGTTTGTGTAAATCCACATGGGGTTCAGAATATATATTTTTTTATCCACAGTAATTTTACACTTGTCTAGTACAAATATGTCGCTTTGTTTCATGATTACAGTGTATATGTTTTCTTTATTTACCCTCAAAAAATGGAAATGAAATGTAACAACATGCCCCATAGATGGGGTACATTGTAACATCTGAGGGGAACGTTGTAACATGACCATATAACAGCTTAAAATGTTATCTGATCGAATGAAAAAATATATACAAGACAAACTAAAATATTTTGTTAATAAAATAAAATAATTTTTTAAAATAATGGCATTTTTTAAGAATTAAAAATAATATGATTTTGGAGTTTGACAATGAACATTGCAATCATGCTTGGGACGGCCCACATAAAAATGCTTTACATGTCTTGAAATTTTAATTTCTAAACATTAAACATTGACTGTGAGTCTTTATTCACCTGTTTTCCGTTGTTTCTCATTAAAATTAATTAAAGTAAATAGTGTAAATTACATCGCTAATGTCATAGAATAGCACATTGTAACGCAGTGTTACAACGTGCCCCATCTGCACAACTGGAGTTTAAAACCAGTTGCTGTCTTCTCCTAGTTAGCGAAGCATTAAAAAAACTATCTAAACTGATAAATAACAGATTGGAGATTCAAATAATAGCAGATTTGTCTCACTTTAAATTAATAATAAAAACAGAGATGAAAAATTTACTTAAGCAAGAATTGTAATTTTACTATGGTAAAATAAATGTTCCGTGATATCTTCAAAAGATTTTTGAATTTTGGCACACTTTTTTTATATATAATGTTGATATGGTAAATAATAAATACTGTAAATTTTGTTATGCTAGCATGTGTGGAAATATTCAAACCATGTGTGTTACAACTAACCCTCCGTTGCTTTGTGCCCCGCGCTCCGCTACACTGTAATTATGAAACAAAGTGACGTATTTGTACTAGACAAGTATTAAATTACTGTGGATAAAAAAAATTATACTCTAAACACCATGTGGATTTACACAAACTGAGAAAGTCAAAAAGTGTTACATTGTGCCCCGCTCTCCCCTACTGTAATGAAGTAGTATTACTTCGTTACATTACACCACTGGAGTTGTTTGTGTAGGGGAGAGCGGGGCACAACGTAATACTTTTTGACTTTCTCAATTTGTGTAAATCCACATGGGGTTTAGAGTATCATTTTTTTTCATCCACAGTAATTTCACAGTTGTCTAGTTCAAATACATTGCTTTGTTTCATAATTACAGTTATACATTTTTCTTTATTTACCCTAAAAAAAGGTGAAAAGTGAAAAGGTAGGGTACATTGTAACATCTGAGGGGCACGTTGTGACAGCTTAAAATGTTATCTGATCTCATGAAAAAAAAAACAAGACAAATTAAAATATTTTTTCAATAAAATACAATTATTAACTTTTTCAAAGAAATGTTATTTGCATTTTTTGGCATTTTTTAAGCATTTAAAATAATCTGATTTTGGAGTATGAATGAACACATTGCAACCATGCTTGGGATGGCCCACATAAATGAGCAAAAATGCTTTACATTTCTGAAAATAATAACTTCTCAACAATAAACATTGACTGTCAGTCTTTATTCACCTGTTTCTCGTGGTTTTTCATTAAAATTCATTAAAGTAAATAGTGTAAATTGCATCGATAATGTCATCGAATAGCAAAATAATGAATTGTTTGTGAATAGGAGATCCAGAAGAACTAGCTTTTCTTTTTTTTTTCTTGCAGAGCAGCTAGAAGGAAGAGACTCCTTAGGCAAGCCAATGTTAGGTCATGCCTGGGGTTTGCTGGAAGTTATTTGACAACACCTAAGATGAGACTAAAGTTATTGGAGCTAAATACATCTGTGAGAAGAAGCAATAATGGAAAAATGTGGGAAAAAAGGCTTTCTGAATAAGCGATGTGTATGTGTACTCACATGAGGTGTAGGCTACTGTGAGGCTGAATTTAATTAGATTTTTGTGCACTGTTCTTGCATGGTCGGCTTGAGCGAGAAAACAATAAAAGTATTGATCACAAATAAATTACATTTCTGGGCTTAAAGTATTTCCTATAGAAAGATGCTTATGTGAAGCAGCATCTCAGAATATCCTACAATGCACAGACATGGGTCTTATTCATGAACTGTGCATATGCACTCATTTGCATGAAACTATTTAACAGACATGTTCATGCAGAAATCATGAGCATCAGCTTAATGCAAAGTGACATTTTGTTTTTGATCACTGGAAATATGAACAATTTAATAATAATGGAGCCACATTAAGATCCCCATATCTCTTTAACTGAACCATACAGGGCCTTAAAAAGAAGATTCCAAAAGAAAATATGGTTAAGAATCATAATTCTTTAATATTTATTGAGCTACAAGCATACAGAAAAAAAATAAGGCATGTCATGCAATAAGGACTGCTGAAGTCAACAGATTTTACTAACAGACTTACCAATCTCTGTGAATGAATGAATGAATGAATGAATGAATGAATGAATGAATGAATACCTAATCTTTCTAAATGCTCTTTTCCCTTTCCTGTAATTTGGCTCCGAATCCCAGGTGAAAATGGTAATTTTTACACCCTTCTACGAAATAGTGGATTACTCAGAAATTTGGTTGATTTGACATGGAATGACCCTGAAGTAATGGCTGGTAAAATTCAGCTTTGACAGTACATGAATGAATAACATTTAAAATATATCATAATAGAATAATAATATTTCACAATATTATTGTTTTTACTGTATTTTTGTTACTGTATATTATTTTATATTATATTATTATGTGAACTTGAATAAGTGTCACTACAATACCTTTCTTATTTAAGTAGTAACACAAATAAAATGTTACAGCTCAGTTAGGGAGATTTTCCACAACGCAGCTGATCAAATGTAGTCCAGAACCACACAGCAGGTGTTTATTATATTTCAGCCGGTTTTGAGAATGGCACACTTGGATTTACTCAAATTTTTCAAGTGCATCTTAACAGTGTAAAAATATGTTTGGAGAGAGTGAGGAATGCCTGTACAAAAGCTCCCTCAGTTTCAAATAAAACAGACTCATTGACATTAGAACAAGAATAAGGGCATTTAACAATGCTTGTGCACAACTGTCAGTGAATGAAACCTGGCATCTTTTCCTTCTTATATAGAAGGCAGAAATCACTATCCAAGAGCATGATTGTTTTCTTCAACCCTCGATATGATGCACTATTTTTAGCTACTCCCTTCTGATTCATCGGTATTTGCTTCAGTATCTAATAGGCTCTAATTCCCCCCTCTGAGTGACAAAGATACTAATACAGAGTGAGGATTCGGCCTATGAGCCTTTGCAATGCTGATTCTTTTTTCCAGTCCAAAAACAGACACTAATCGAGGGCATGAGTCACAATCAGAGGCATAATCCTGCATCAAAGGCCAGTATTCTGAAGCACGAAGAGGACTCCAGCAGAACAAATCCCCCTAATGCTACACGTCCCACAGCACTGACAGGTTCACCCAACAGCAGCTGGGGAAAACTGCAGATTAAATGTGAGAAAAAGCTCCTCGCCGTCACTCATATCTGTGCTTAATATTTGATCCTAATTAGTCACAGTCAGTCAGATCAGTGATTGGCATTTGATGCTAATTAAATGCAATTCATGTCTGCAGGTCATTTGCGAGCAGGCGTTTTGAAAACTGGATGAACAAAGACGAGTGTTTGTGTGCAAAACACAATAATAATATTGTAGGTAATCCATGGCTAATGTCCTCCCTTATATCTCAAGAACGGACCCAGTCTGGCCGCTGCGGTTTCATCATAACAATTACCATTATTCGTTCCATTATAAAATGCATTACTGAGGTCACACCCGGCAGAAAACAGATTTCACGCATGATGCATCTGCATTTACTTTACAGACCACATTTGTGTTGTGGCTCTGCCTGGGATTCATAAATGTGGTCCATATGCATCCATCTTATAAGGTTTCATAAATAATGCATCACGTCAAACTTGCATGAGATGCTGAGGAAAGTACATTGCATACATACAAATTATATTGCTCTCCATACACAAAAGAGGTTTTCCCAACTCACACCAATCCACATCACTTACCGGCAGAGCAAATGTTGTTCAGTGCCATGGTGACGTCTTGTTCTGGCCAGAGCAAGACTAAGATTCAGCTCTTTGATGTTGGTTGTGAAAACTGAGACCCCCGGTGAGGTCTGAGAGGGTTTCTATGCAGTGCAACACTCAATACATCTTTGAAAACACAACATGTAAGAACTACCACCAACAAGATTAGCATTCTCACTGCACAACATGGCAACAAGAATATAGACCGCTTAGTGGCACCTTCGCAAAAAAGTCAATGTACGCCCTGCAATTTTTTTGGAGTGTCAAGCTCATTTGTTTGCAGGACAGAATGCCTTAAGTTAAAATTTTATGTGGCTTTGCATCCCAGACCAGGATAGAAAGACTTTGATCTTCACAATGCCTAAATCACAATGAGGACACCGTAATCCCTTTTTAGTTACTGAATTACATCCCAAAGCAGATGTTACACCACATTTTGTTGGTTTAACTTAATACATTTCACTTAAAAAATAAGATTCCTTATGCAACACACACTGTGATGCAACATACCTTTGCTCACCCTGCCACTGCAACCCATTTTACTTCTATAATGTGATGGCTTTCGATATTCAATGAGAAAAGAAGTAGCTTGATTGTATTTATTGGAATAAATTGATTTGTTAAATGTGGGTGTTCCATGACAAGTGCTTGGTCAAATCAACCATAAACAAAACCTTTGTGAAAAAGAAATGTGCTTAACGGAATTGAACGTGCCTGTGTAGTGTACTTCAAATCCTAAAAGTATATTTAAAATGAAAATATCAGTTTGATTTACTTTAAGCTGCTTATAAGCTTATTTTAATTAAATCTGCATTAAAAACAATTTGTTTAGTTCAGTTCAGTACATATTATGCTAATTTGATTAAAATTTGCTTGTCACTACCTGAATTTGGTTGTAGTTACGGTCGTCACTCTCACGTTTCTCTCTCTGATTCCTCCCTTTTCTCACTTCTTACCACTTTATCTTATTTTACTAGAAAGGGAAATACTGACTCACAATTATTAATTGGGCCAAATTCAAATTTAATTAAAACATTACATTTATTTGGAATCATTCAAATTTCCCCCTCAGATAATTTCATATGATCATCATTTCTAGTATTCCCTCTTATGCCTGATCATCTTAGGCACGAATAAGCCTTGAACTTTTAAAGTTTCAGTAAACTTATTCTACTTACTTGATTTTATTACCCCTATCAATAAATTCTATTCAGACTTTTACTTACTCATTATTTTATTGTGTTTTACCCCTTTTCTTCCTGTTTGGTTATACACTTAGCCATTGTTGTTTTATTTATTGATTTCCTTCTTTACTTAATTTCCTTTTTACTTATTTTGCCCATTTATTACTTTTTAATTTTACTTTACTTGCCATTTCCTTTCCTCTGTATATCCTAGCTTGGGAACGACACACCTAAGCCCTTAATAGGAGACATTGTTATCCCTCACTAGGAGTTCAAATAAATTAGAAAGACAACTCTCTTTCACTTAAATTTTATTTTTGTTTGGTTAGTTGTGCAGCAACTAAAAACAACACTATTCTACTCGTAGTTGGGCATAACAGCAACAGAGCCTGCTAGTGGACCCGATCCACTCAGTTTACTGAGTCTCCTTCCCTTCTCTCTTGTCTCTCCTGCTTTCTTTCCTCTTTACTCTTCACATGTGTAGGGACCTGTAAGAACCATCAATCAATTATATGTGAATGAAATACAAAATCTTGACGAAGAAGAAGAATCATCCTTATGAATTTGATTGTAATCAACCCCTTCTTCGTTCTTCCTAACCTCCCTACATTTGGAAATGCAATCCAAATTTTAGCATCTCATCCAACGCTGAGATCAATTTAATAGAGATAAGTGTTGAACAACTGTCGCCTTCGCAGCCTCCCTGGTGAGCGGCCCAACTGTAAGGTGTACAGTGTCAATCCTGTCAGACTAAGAAAAGAGATATCAACATTATTATTGCATTCTTTTGTCTAAAACAGAGATTTAATAATATTGTTTACCTTATTGATAACAACATTCAATTGAAAAAAAAAGAATTTCTCTCACTGAAAAGGAATTGTTTCTTTTCATTGTATTGTTTTCACATTTTTCTTTCTTTTTCCTCTTCCTCATTAGAGTGACGAAGTCTTCGCATCCCTAGTCTACTTAGACACCCCGAGACCAACACAATAATCACCACACTTCACTAGTGGTTCACAATCACTGATACCACACTTAGTTGTCTCACCACACATAGGCTTCTACTTCACACAGATCTGTGTCAGTCTCTCTTCTCCCCAGCGTGCCAACATGCCGCAGACTGCAGACCCCATTGCCCATGGGGAAGATG
>NW_015506016.1:124550-127738 GCF_001515645.1 Sinocyclocheilus grahami
AAAAATTTCTCTAAACCGAAAAGGAATTGTTTTTTTTTTTTATTGAATTGTTTTTACCTTTTTCTCTCTTTTTCCTATTCCTCGTTAGAAGTGACGAAGTCTTCGCATCCCTAGTCTACTTAGACACCCCGAGACCAACACAATAATCACCACACTTCACTAGTGGTTCACAATCACTGATACCACACTTAGTTGTCTCACCACACATAGGCTTCTACTTCACACAGATCTGTGTCAGTCTCTCTTCTCCCCAGCGTGCCAACATGCCGCAGACTGCAGACCCCATTGCCCATGGGGAAGATGCGAACACTTGGCTGAGAGGCATGAAAGACAGCCTCACCCCCAAGACATTTGAACTGTTATTATTTTTAATAATAATCCTAATCCTGAGAAGATTCCTGACACAAGATTCAAGCCAGAACAACAACCACGAGGAGCTAGTCAAGATCACCAGCTCCATAAGCTACGCCTTCACAACCCAGCTGAAACTGAGTGACAAGCACATCACCCATCTTCAAGAGGAGCTGACACGTGCTCAACGGCGCATAGACAAGCTGGAAGTGAAAGTTCAAGATCAACTCAAAGCACCCAACGAAAGGGAGCAGGAAACAACGGAACACGTTAAGAAGCTTAAAGCAGCCCTGGCAGCAGCTCAGCTCGACCAACAATGTGCAAAGGCTGCCCAGAAAGACCTGGTAAACAGACTCCAATATGCCGAACAGCTACTAAAGAAAGCCAAGAATCACATCAGAGACAAACATGCTGAAATCTGTACCTTGAAAGACCATCTTGAAAGGTATAGAACTGAAATGGAAAACCGGACCCAACAACTAGACGATACCAACGATGAGCTCTACATGGTCAGAAAAGAACTCAAAGATGCTTATGAGCTGAAACAAGAGCCAAGAAAAGAGAAGCATCTCACGACACCCAGTGGCATCACGACACCAGAGTCCTCCATCAAGAGCACAGAGAACATGACACCCATGTCCATGACAGCTTTCAGCCAAACCGCTGGAAAATTCCATGGGACCAGCCACACTTCTTAAGAAACCCAAAAGATAAGAACAACTGGAAACCTAACCAGACATCCAAAGGTAATCACCTGACTCATCAAAGAGCAACTCGTGTGGGTAAGCGACAACAAATCCCACCTCAGCTCCAATATGCCGAACAGCTACTAAAGAAAGCCAAGAATCACATCAGAGACAAACATGCTGAAATCTGTACCTTGAAAGACCATCTTGAAAGGTATAGAACTGAAATGGAAAACCGGACCCAACAACTAGACGATACCAACGATGAGCTCTACATGGTCAGAAAAGAACTCAAAGATGCTTATGAGCTGAAACAAGAGCCAAGAAAAGAGAAGCATCTCTCAGCCTCACCACTGCTGAGCAGAGCAGAGTCCCATATCCAAGAACCGGCATATGACGAAAGGCGCGAAGGGCCACAACCCAAAACCTCACCTGCCTTCGCCACACAAGCCTTTCCTGCCAACGAAAGAATACCTCCCATCCAAGCAGACCTTGGAGCTGCACATGGGATGACCATCAAAGACCTCAACAAGCTGTCTAAAAACATCAGCAGTTTCACCCCAAACTCTGCAGAGGGCCACGACATCCAGGCCTACCTGCAAGATATCGAGTTTTATCTGGAAATGAGACCTCGTGTGACTGACAGAGACAGGTTATACCTCCTAAGAGCCACATCAAGTCCTGAGGTACGAAATTTCCTAGATCGACAGCCCAGTCAAACAAAGTCAAGCTACCAGCTACTTCGTGAGGTCCTTATTAAAGAGTTTACAGACCCTGAGTCTGAACTTGGACTGTTAACTGCTTTGGAGATCAAGCAAGGTCGACAAGAGGTTCCACAAGCTTACTACAACCGACTCCGACAAGCCTACTTTGGTGCACACAACGAACCTGACCTTGAAGAGGATGTGAACTTCAAAAGCCTCTTCCTAAGAAACCTGCACCCTGGAGTCAGCCACCATCTAGGCGTCATGGCCTGTCCACGCTCCATGACCATCCAACAGTTGCGTGACCTAACACAGAAGGCCTACAACAAGCAGAAGATGGCCTCAAAGAAAGGTAACAAAACATCCACACTCTTGAACTCTGTAACCAAAGACTCAAGCCTTGCACTGGACGACACCAGAGTCTTCCATCAAGAGCACAGAGAACGTGACCCCCATGTCCACGACAGCTTTCAGCCCAGCCGCTGGAAAAATCCATGGGAACAGCCACGCTTCTCAAGAAACCCAAAAGATAAGAACAACTGGAAACCTAACCAGACATCCAAAGGTAATCACCTGACTCATCAAAGAGCAACTCGTGTGGGTAAGCGACAACAAATCCCACCTCAGTAACACTCAGACATGCACAGTGCTGAGTATGCACAAGAACAAGACAGCTTACCATCAGACGACATGGAACAAGTCATGAGACAAATTATCGTATCCAAGAACTGGCATATGACGAAAGGCGCGAAGGGTCACAACCCAAAACCTCACCTGCCTTCGCCACACAACCCTTTCCTGCAAACGAAAGAATACCTAAAGAGTTTCTTCAAGCTAAGCTGAACATGGATGACCACAAAGTTGAGTCATGCTCGCTGTGACCAGCGATAGAACGGAAGGCCGGTGATCACGTGGTACACCACATCAGAGATGTCAAGCACTTGTTCAACAACCACCCAGAACGAACAAGTCTCTCACGGCCAACTGTTGATGAAAACTCTGAGGTACCAAAGAACATCACCTCAGTCACCCATCACTCGCTAACAAACTGTCAAATTAACTCCAACTCCAAGAACCACATTCATGTCTGTGCAACAGCAACCACCCAAGCACAGAAGGTCAGAAAGTCTGCCACAACCAGAAGGCATCACAAGGGAAATGCAACATAGGAGACAAAGTTTGCACCCCAGCTTCACACAGCCATACCAAACTACCTCTGACTGTCTGCTAAAGAAATTCCTGCCTTGCTGGACTGACCCCCATTAGATCATGGACACACCCTCATCCAAGCCAAGGATGCAGAGAGCCCGTCTTCACTGACATACAAGAAAAGGGGGGAGACAACACAGACTGAAACAGATCTGACCACACATACACTACACCATTAACACACACACAACATTACCTACACCCAGAGGTAACCACATCTACTGATAACACATTCAAC